>NW_010225954.1:0-35524 GCF_000690775.1 Eurypyga helias
TGGCAAACTTGCTGAGGGTGCAAGTCCCTTTCAAGCAGAGTCATAGAAGATTCAGGTGTTGACACAAGATCACACTGGCTTTCGAGTCGCCCCTTTTAGCCTTATTTCTGACCAGCTCTGCTTCTAAACCCCCAGAAGACACCTGGGGCCATACTTCCTCCAGCCCCTCGTGGCCAGGTGCTGCACAACAGCTATTCATCAGGTTAGTGATCAGGCAGTGAACACTGGGACATCTCCCCTCGGCCCCGTCTGTTCAAGTGCTTCAACTGGCAGCTCCTTTCCTTGCAGCATCTCCGTTAACAAAAGTGGCTTTGGTCCTTATTTTTTCCTTTCTTGTTTTAGAAAAATATTATAAGTATTGTCACTAATTCAAACAGGAACATTAAATTTTTACAGGTGAGTCACGTATCAGGACAACTCTTCCCCACCTGCATTAAGGTAGGTACGAAGTGCCTTTTCTCCCTTCTCTGGGGAAGTGAAATGCTGCTTTCCTACGCTTAAGGAAAAGGAAAGAGCCACTCTCCTCGCTCCCTGCCTAGCAAGAGACAGGAATGGTGGTGCCCATTTACTAGCTCAGGGTGCCGTGGTCAGTACTCACCCAGCAGCCACAGCTTTTGGCTCTGCTGAGGCACACGATCACCGCGTGCGATACAGCAGTTCTGGAGTAACTGCCAAAAGCGAGGTCCAAACTTTCTCTGGCTTCAAAAGGTTCCTACAGCTACCAGCAAACGACAGCACACGTTCACTCCCTACAAGTTTCTGTGTCAGGGTTCTGAAGTCCCGCGCAGGCCAGAGCACGTACTTTATCCAAATCCAGTAGAGGTTTCCTCATGGACTCACTAGAAAGCGACTGCTCTAGGACTGTTTCAGCTATCCACTTACCTTGCTGTTCTCACACTGCCAAAGGGCGCTAGCACATGGGTGGACGAGGGAAAAACACTTGGGTGTTGCTTAACCTGTGGGCCGCAGCAGCGCTCGCCAACACCGCAGCTGAGTCGCATGCACCGTCGCATCACGCCCTCCGGGCTAGCTCATACAGCCACGTTTGCCAGAAAGACACGAGCACCACTAACGCCTCGCTTCTCAGATGTGCAACCACCTCGGTATCTTCTTGTCTCCAGCAACCCGGGCAAGAAAATCTACACTTCGCAGTACAACCCAAAATCCGTGTCCAGAGCACTTCCAGATAGGAAGGAGCAGATGCCTAGATACACATACCATGTCACTGGCCTAAACACTGGGTCTGCTTCTTCCCAGAAGCTCCTCTGCCATCCTTGACTCCTCACCCGTGATCAGGCTGGGCAACCCAAACAGAGGTTCCGACCAGCACCACGCAACAACTCTTGCCAAAAGACCAAACCTTCCACAAGCTTTCTTTCCCTGGAAACCACCTGAGCTCACGCCATCGCTCCTTTACAGACAATGGGGAAGCGAGCTGAAGCTGAAATCCCGGTATACCACAGGCTAGTTGGAAAGACAGCAGCAGGGGGACAGTATGCCAGGGCGTTACTATCTAGCTTGTTTACAATAGGCGAGGGAGGACTGCTACAACACAGGAAGAGAGGGACGCTGCGATGCCAGAAAAAACCTGGAGGTCACAGTGTTTACAGAGAGGTAGAGGCCAGCGTTTAACATTTCAATTTTTCACCACCATGAAAAAGGGTTGAAGCTTTCAGCTCCTGCATCCGACGACAGCACGCTTGCCACCAGCTCCACTCACCATGCTCATTCTCAGTCAGAGCTCCTGTTCTGGCTTAGCCAACTTCCCACTGGGCTACAGAGCCTGGCTCAGTCCACAGGGCCAGCGGTTCTAATACACCAGGGTAACGTCCTTTCTACCACACCCCCGTTCCCCTCAACAGCGCCAACCAGGCCCCCAGCCAGCCAGCAAGCGGAAAAAGCTGCGAAAAGAAAGAGCAATACTGAGCCACTTCGCACTCCCAGAGCCCACTGAGAAATCTCAAGATCAACTTCCAAAAGCAGCCCCCAAGAACAGATCCTGGCAAGCAGCCAGACTCACCACCTTCCTGCTGGCTAGTCCTCAGGGCGTTGTTTCCCTTCAGGCAGCAGCCCGTCCCCAGTGCTGTCCCGGCCCAGACCAAAGCCACCTCCATTTTGGCCACGATGCGCGCTAACGATCGGCCCCGACAGGTCGTGAGTGACTCTGCTTCCTACGGCGAGATGGCCTTTCCTCAACATTGACAGGGACAAACCCAAGTAGTTTTAAGGTTCTGTATTTTTCACTGAAGTCTTGTTTTTCCACCTTAAATGAAATTGGGCTTTCATTTTCCCATCTTGTAACATCTGACTGGAAAGCCGAGTTACGTAAACCCGATTCTTTGGAATGTGCCCTTCAA
The DNA here is from genome assembly GCF_000690775.1 of Eurypyga helias. Lineage (NCBI taxonomy): Eukaryota > Metazoa > Chordata > Aves > Eurypygiformes > Eurypygidae > Eurypyga > Eurypyga helias. Next base: position 2,358 of record NW_010225954.1, read on the forward strand.
CATTCAAACCACAAGTTCCTGGATGACTCAACTTACCCCTCAGCGGGGAGGAAAGAAAACTGCCATTCTGACTACGTAAAGGCTGGTTTACAAGCTGCAAAACCAAACTGTCCTCTACTGAGGGTAAGAAACCCACTGGCCTGTTCCTCTGCACCCGACACTGGGACTGAAGCGGTCTCTGCTACGCATCTCCAAAACCAAAAAGGGGACTAAAGAAGTAAAAGCACTGAACGACGATGCGGCCCGGAGGCAGAAAAACTGTCCAGGCCCCGAGGTGCACAGACAGCAGGTAACAACAGAGACTGAGAACGAGCTGTGATCGCTTACAGAGAGGATCTTTAGCTACATTCATGCGCTTCTTTCCCAGAAAAGATGTAGAAGAACTTGGAAAAGCTTCCAAGGAAGTGCTCCAGTAAACTGGAGCAAAGTAAGTCACAGAATCACAGAATTTGCTTCACAGATTTGAAGAGACAAGTCTTCCTTGCACGGCAGAAAGTACCAGCAAAGAGGTGCCCTCTAAAGCTCAAAATGGTCTCCGTAGGTCCTGAATGGCTTCAGAGCCAAACCTTTGCCAGAGACCAGTTTTTAGGACAACAACTTAGCCAATGCCATACAGCCTTCTGCCAAAACCTGCTCTCAGGTTCTGTTCTGGAAGGGCACATGTCGTGGCTCCTGCCGAGGAGAACCCTGCCGCTTTTGCCACCCGTGGAGAAGAGCCCAGAGGGGTTCTGGAAGCAAACAAAGGCCGTCAGCACAAGCGAACCCTGTGATCCCTCTAACAAAACACTGCAAGGCCGCACCCTGACAGAACACCAGCGCGGCCGTTCCCCTCTACTGGTGCCACCAGCAATTTAATGACGCTGAGGACAAGCCCCATGACGCTTCGCAAATGCTCTTACTAACAGTGGGGCTGCTGGTCCCCAGCCCGTCAGATACAGCTGGCAATGGAGGTGCTGCTGCAGCAACGGATGGCTACAGACGGAGGTGCCGAGGAACTGAGGATCTCTTTGCCACTGCACTCCCATCTCTGCCCTGATCCCAGACAAAGGCAGAACAGTGTAACCAAGTACCGCACAGTATGCGAGGGCTAAACGTACCAAAGGGAAATGGTTAACCAAGGCACACGTTACAGCCACTGCTGCATGGAGGAGAAGAAAACAGCATCCAGAAATACATACCTACTGCAACACCAGGAAACCACAAGAACATAGTAAGACAATAATGGAAGCGAACCTTCCCCATTAAATTCTGTTTCAGCTCAAGCATTTGGCTCAAGCAATTGCTAATCTTTCATAACAGCACCTAGGGCTGAACTGAAGCTTTCCAGTGAGAAAGAATGAACCCACTCTTCAGTGAATTTCTGACCTTCAAAAATAACAATAATTAAAAAATCGTCTGAACCTTTTAATGCCAATTTAGCAATAGCAGAGAGCAACAGAAAAAAAAATAAAAAGAATGCTCTTCTGCATAACAGAGCTGATAAGCATCAGCTGCCCTGTGTATCTACTTTATCCATTATTGATCACGTACCACATAGTTTCTTTCATGGTTTTGCCTAAAATTCATGACAGGTTAAATAAGATCACAGTTATCCAAATTCGTGGTTTATGGCTTTTAGCAATCCAAAGCTCTTTTCTGCATCTCTGAAACTTCACTCATATTCTGAGACACAGTAAGAACAAATATCATCGACCTTCGGACAGTCCTTTTGATTGTCTTCAAAAGAAGTCATTCTGTCAAAGTTTTATTTAGTTAACACTTATGGCCACGTTGAAATTCTATTTACGTATTGCTGGAAGAGACATTTCTGTAGCAATGCAAGAGAAAGACATCAACAGACCTACCCTTTTCCTAGCACACCGCAGCAGTATTTACTCCATATTTTCTCCACATTTTTTCATCCTTACCTTATACTGACTCTACTGCTGCTTGGATTCCAGGACACTGAAAAAAATGAAGGATTTTTCTGGCATTGTTGGCCCAGGATGCCTCTCAGATAACACTTAAATGCCTTTATCAATGTCTGCATTTTCTAACCGTTAAGTCTTATTCATGATTCTCATTTTCCCCTCTTGATTTTATATAACCTATAAGCATTGGCACACACAGAGACAGATTTTGACTGCTTTCGTCTTTTCTTTCAACCAGGACAAGTTTTGAGCTGGAAAAGCCCTCCTACGCAGCTGTAGTTCATTGTTTTGGTGACCTAATAAGGCATTTGTAAGCAACTTCCATTTATCATTTCCCTTACATCTTTAAGCCTTTCCTCTTGCCCAGGAGCATGTCAGCTTTGGTTAACACTCAGTTCAGAGAGCACCAGAGACTGACAAGCACCAGTCAACCAGCTCGTCTCTGCCCATTCCAACTGCAACCGCTCCAAGAAAACACCCCCAGTTCCATGTTCTCTGACCAACGGAACACGCGGCTGCTCTCCCCACGAGTGCTCCAGACCCCAGCAAGCATCACCCACGTGGTGCCTGTATGACGGAGATGGGCATCAGTGGAGCTTGTTCAAACACCTTCCACTGCGAAGTGCCGATGCCGCTAGGTGCTTCGCCAGGAAATTAATACTTGACCGTGAGAGGGTCCTCATGGAATCCCAGCTGCACTTCAGACCACAAGCCCAATGTTTACCAACCTGCCCACGGCATGCGTCCGTGGCCTGGATTTCCTTACAGCCAAACCCTCCGGCTTGCAGTTCCACGTCCTACAGCAGCCCCCCATGCTGAAGTGAGCTTATTTTCTTCGTACCTGATGCCAAAGTGAGATGACATTTCCATGGAAACCTGTGCATATTTTAAAATAACTTACTCGGAAGAGAGGCTGAAGCACCATTACTCTGTATGGACTAAGGAGTTCAGTGTGGCACCAGTTCTAATCATGAAACTCTTGGTCAACCCTTCTCCCTGTTCTTTCTCCCACAGCCAGGCGTATCTCATCCTATGCCACATTATGCAGGATCCCATGCAGCAGCGAAAGGTTTGCGACTGCACCTGCAGCCCTCTGGGATTAGTCCAAGCTAGATGCAGAGCTCTCAAGGTTATTGCTCATGTTGCATAAAAACAGAGAAGAAAACAAGTCTCATATTCAATTCCCCTTTCAGAAGGGGGAACAGATCTGCCTGACAAGAGAGCCCAGCTTTCACGTCTGTTTGGAAGCCTACCCTGCAGGGGGCAGGCAGGACATCTGAGGGATGAACAGCCACATATCTGAAACGTAGGAGCAGTGCTGTCTCAGTGTGGGTGTAGATAGATCAAACAACTCCAAGTGAGGGCATACCTGTGCAGGTGGCTCCGGCTTCAGTCCCTGCCCACCCCCCCAGGATGCCTTGCTGTTATCCCTAGATTAATTTCCACTTACGGCACAGTGAAACTGGAAATAATATGGATTTTTTACAACCAGAGTCTGGAGGTGCATATATGTTTTGCCTCTTAGAATGAATTCACAACCCCAGTTTGGAGTGAACTGGAGAACTCGGACTGGCTCTCTTGCACCAACTCACACCTCCCACTTGATGCATCGGATATATTTTTCCCCGTTACCTGAGAAAGCCTTAATTTCAATACACCACATATATTATATGCAAGCTTTGCTGTTGGTATCTTTACATTGAACCAGCAGTTAAAATTCACACATGACAGGAATAGACAGTGTGTCCTCCAGTCACTCAAATGGTACCTCACTTCAACTTTAATCAAATTCTTTTACTGGTGTTTTCCTCCTCCTGTTTCACTCCTTATCTAGAAGCAAATGAAGTATCCTCAGACAACATCCACCAGAGAGGTCAAGGTCAGTGACTTTTCCAGTTCTTCAACACTGGTAGGTTCCCAAGGATAAAACACAACCACTTTCTTCTTTTCAGTCATGAGAAAACCGTTATCACTAAACCTGCCTTTTATACTCCCTACATCCAGGGAAACAAAAGGAGCGATCGCAGTGGTCTGAAGAACAAATACATAAACATCATCTCGTTGGGATACAGAGGCCTGGAAGAGAAACAAACAAACAAAATAACTAGAGAAAAGAAACTGTGCATGTTAAAGAAGAACCCCCTTACACCCACAGAGGGAGAGAGACCTGCATGTCAGTAAAACTGACTGAGCAACCACGTGTGATCAGAATCACTATTCACTGCTGGAAATCTCTGCTGGAACAAAAGGTTAAACCAACAGGCTTTATAGGTAAGAATCATGCATCAAGTGCAAATGTTGTTACAGCCTTCTTACAGATTACTACGGATTGTGGGAAAACGCCACGCAGCATTATCACTCTACCTTTTCTTATGAAAAGAACCAAATAATAGTAAATTGGACTGGTACACCATACTGGTAGTCTTACTTATTGCTATGAAAGAGATCTGTCCTACCACCACCACACTTCACTCACAACTACTATAGTAACTGGCCTTCCCAATTACATCGGCAATAGAAATACACAGAAGCAGAAGTTGGTGAAAACCCACAGTAACACAGGAGGTCACCTTGCCTTAACGGAACATGGCAGTGAAGCCCTTGCACTGCATTTAGACAGCAGCTATATTGTGAGATATCAGGACAAGGTATAATGCTTTCTATTAAGTTCTATCAGTAGTTAATCTCAGAGAGGCTTAAAAGCACAACCAGCATGGATTTCCATGCAGCACTCCCCATTCACCATCATGAAATACTACGCTACATCCTTTTCAAATGCCAACTAACTACATACAAAAACCACTCAAACTATGTTAAGTGCAGAAATCACATCCCACTTATGAGAAAAACAATGCTATTCATTTTTAAGAAAAAGTACATATCCTTTACATTTTGTGTTTTCTGAAGAAACACCAGTCTTCATGTTTTTTAAAAGCAATGCTATGGAGTGTGGGCACTGTATTTTCAAATACATGTGATAATGTATTTAAATACATATAATTATATAGAAATACATTATACATAAATAATGTGTTTTCAAATACATCAGCAATGTATTAGAAAGTCTAGTCAGTTTATTAGTAACTATGTATAGAAGCACCAGCTTCTCACAAAACAGAATCATTTTCTAAATCACAGCTGCATACTTTCTTAAAATAACCACTTTGCTTTTACCCTTGCTAGCTACCCTTACTAGTGAGTACTGCAGAGCCAACACAGCTAAGGGAAAACGGACTGAAACTTCCCAGCAATGCTCTGGTTGCAAAGCTTTCATTACTGCTGATGTCATCCACAAAAAAAGCAGCATGACTCAGACTCCAGATTGTGCCACTAGCTGAAAAAAATAGGACCAGGCTGCTTTCTTTCCCGTGAGCACACAGGAGGCAGGCCACGCTGCTGTGAGAGATAAGAAGGGAAACTCTGGCCCAGTTTCTTTTTGTAAAGTAGTCATGCTGGTCCAGATTCAAAGAGACTGCAGACCTATTTCCCACCTCGTCCAGTTTAGTTCTAGAGAGCAGAGCTGCATTTTGGAAGTCAGATGTGAGAACACACAGGCCCCCATCCTGCCAATCTGCTGATTAAGAATTTTGCAGGAAGATTTACATGCTAAGAAGCGAGGCTTAATGAAGTGTGAGTGTGAACACACACAGAGCATGCTCGCTCTCTCTACACACTTGTTAGGACAGAAAAAAACAGGGAAAGGCCCAAACGGATTGAATGACAGCGTTACACAACACTGATGGGTTTTGTGCCTATTCAAAAGACTGACACACTTGGCAGACATTAAGAAATAATGATTATTATGTAAATCAGAACCCTTAGCTGGAGGGCAGGGATTATCAGGAGGAGGAAAGGTGCATGTAATGTTTAGCCACGTCACACTGATCTGAGAGGTTGAACACTTCAAGAGGAAATCCTGCTGACAGTATGCACTCCACACTCAACTGAACTAGCGTCACCTAGTACTGACATACAGGTCTGTCTGCAAGCCCAAACATTTGCCGTGGCGCTATCTGCTATTAAGGACAAAAATAATGAAAGGAGCAATGCTGCAGCACTCAGCTTCCACATGGAAGCTAGAACCGCGCCAGCGAAGGAGACAGAACATGCAGTGGAATCAGACCCTTCAGAGCAGGCAAACAACCCCAACCAGTGAGATCAGCAAAACCAAATACAGTAAAATTAAGCATGAATGATGCTTACAGTAAGTTGGGTCTTTTCTAATCCTACAGCATCCTTCAGTGATGAAAGGAAGTGATGGTTTGTAGGACTCTGGAGCCCACCTTCTCCCACAAGACGGAAAGTAATAACGCAGCGTTTCCTGGTACAATTTCCACATCCTTCCAGAAAGTCATTTATGGGCTTCTTGTAAATGGGGACAGTGCTTTGTGCTGTGACAACCACACCATCTTTCACAAGGGTGCATGCTGACTCCAGAGAACTCCAGGCGTACACAACAACCTATCAAGCACGTTGAGAGAACACAAAAAATTTAGAAGAAAAGTGACACCTGTGAAAACAGCCACCCAACAGGTCTCAGATTAGTCATTGCAAGAGATGTTCTCCTGACAATACCAGCTGATTTCCACCTAGCACAAAACTCCACAAAGATGGAAACAATTAATATGGCATAAGAATTACATCATAATATAAACCTAACAAGGAGTCCACTTCAAACAGTCTGGATCTGTTGTTGTTCTTGATCTGCGAGGCTTTTTGTTTTCTCCAGGCTCCTTGGGAGGAGGGGGTTGCCAATTCCTGACAAAGGAGTGCTGGGAAAAGGAATTAGCGAGTGACTGATTTGTTGACCCTTTTTCCCTCCCCTCCCTGATTAAAAAAAGTCAAACAAATTATTTTCTTGAGGTTACTCATTGTTATCTGATGTAACCCAAGTGGGTAGTCTAGAGCTTTTGCACAATCACAGAAGCAAGCTGAATCATCCTAAAAGGAATTACGGATGTTATATTAATACAGTAAGATACATTCCTAGAGATCACACATACATTATTAATGCACCCTTATGTTATTAAAATAAATAATATGGAAGTTAGGCACCTTAAAGAGAATTGCAGTATTCTCTCTATTCCTAAATTTCAGGCTATTTTGACCTTAGCAGGGGCCTGCAGTCAGAAACTGATCTCATCTCCTTTCAAAAGTTTTACGTTCCAAATTTTCTTGTAGTGTGAAATACAGTATTCATCGGAATTATGCTGCTGCCAATACTTCTCTGACATTATCAGAAAAAATTAATTTAAGCCTGTTACAATAACTCAGACCAGAAAAAAAAATTTCATTAAGTTCAGCCCTACCTAAACTGACTATCCAAAGTGACTATGTCACTTACCTTCAAAGTCAATTTGTGGTCTACATGAAGATCTGAGACACCGTAAATGTACAACACACCTTTGTCTTCATAGGCCACAGGCAGCAGTGGTGCAAAGAAGTTCCGGGCAAAATAATGGAGCAGTTTCCACTTACCACCATACTCTGAAAAGGGTCAAAAGGAAGAAAGATTCAGATTAGATCCAAGATTACCTTGGCACACAATCCCTTCCTGTGCTCTCGGGTCCTGCTATGGCAATACAATATCCCCCTCCACCCTTTTTCACCTCTATCAAGTGCAGAGAATGACAAGTTACTCTGTTTTTCTTGCAGGCAAGGCTGTGCTCTGGAAGGGGGTTGGTGCTCTTCCAAGCTGTCCTTTGAGCTTCACCAAAAGGTCCCATTTTGTAAGCGTTGGCACTATCACTGCTATGCTGTTACTCAGTTAAAGAAAGCCTTCAACACAAGTGACATTAGATGACTGACACAACGTACCACACATCAAGCTGGAGCATCTGTGTGTTGAGCATCTAGACAAACTCGCTGGCACTGGTGGCATTGCCATTAACTACCACCGCTGTAAAGAGACAACAGAGCCTGACTTTCAGTGCTAACACAAAGCACTCTCTTCCCCTTTTTCAGTCCTCTTTCAGTTCTTCCTTAGAGGAACATGAAGAGCAACAAAGACAGAACACCCCCTCCACAAGTTCTCAAATCAAAGACAACTCTGAGTAAGGCAAAATGGATTTGACAAGATCTAGGGACAGCTCTGACTTCATGGGAGTCAGTATACATGGTGTACACATGTGCCAACCAGTTTGTTTTGCCACTTTTACAGAAACCTGTACCTCGTTACTTTTAATACTTTGAAAGTCTGTCACTGACGATCTGAAAAAGCCATCAAATATATCCTCTCCAAAAAAAAAGCAGTTTTACCAGATGCAACACTGCCACACAACCATTGTGAAAGAGAAGCTGCTTCCATTTCTTTCTCTATTCATTTTCCATCTAGCACCCACTGTCAGCATTTTAACTCTGTCTTTGCTCAACCATTATCTAGTCATTGAAACAGCACTAAAAAGAAGTAGCGAGTCAGCTGTATCAACCCATAAGGAAAGAAAAGTTAGATACTGCTTTTATTCTTGTTTCTGGCTCTTTGTTTTATCCAACAGGTTTGAAGTCCATGGAAGCCAAAAAATATTTCCAGAAATATGGTTCTGTTGTACCTAATCACTTCCCTGGTTTGGTGCTTTTACAAAGCTATTAGTACTTTCAAACATCTCATAATTACAGACTTCATCCAGAGTGACGCAGTCTTTAAAGGGCATGTTGGTGGCTTTCACAGATAGACCTGAGCCTGCTCTGCCTGCACTCCACATCAACCTAAGTGAACTCTGTGGAGAGCAAAGTGCATTAGCTCCACCTTAGCACCTTGTATATCACCTTGCTTTCAGCAAGCTCACAACCAGCTAGCTTGGAGCACAGACAAGAAAAGCTCATATCTGACTGGAAAACCCGTACTGTGTCAAGTTGTGCTGAGATCAGACTGTTGCCAACAGAACACCACTGGCATTCAAGTTAACAGCACTGAAGCAAACCAAAGAAAATCTGAAAGAAAACTTCAGGCGAGGCTGCTGAGTCTCTTCAGAACAGACTGCTAATAAACTGATAAACATACTCAGCATATTGGTGCTGTTCAGTATCTGAACAAAGCCAAATTCTCCTACTCCCCCCACATTTGAAGGGATTCTTTCCCTTTTTTTTCCTGATGATAATATATGGTCTGCACTTTCTACGGTATCAAACTTCAGAAAAGGAAACTAAAATTTGGTTTGTAATAAGACGCCAGTAGCCTTTTTCCTGACTCCTCCCTGAAACCTTCTACACTGACAGCAGAAGTGAGAACAAACGTTTCACCCTGGAACAGATTTTAACTCAATCACTTCACACCATTAAATGCAACCTGAGAAACACGCTGCTAGTTCTTTCTTCACCTCAGTCTCACAAATTCAGATCTGTTATTCTCCATAACAGCCTGTGGTTTCAGATCACCAGGGGCCCTAAATATTGAGCCAGCAATAAATGCCAGTCATCTGTTCAAGGGAATCTCACGACAACTGCGCTGGCTGCCTCAAGGTGACACTTGTGTGGGAGTGAGGCAAATTGCCACTTTTCCCCAAAACACACTGCACAGATGCTAAAGCACTGGGCATGGCACAACCATCTCCCCAGCTAGGCGCTTACAATCTAAACCCACTTGGGTCAAAGCTGCTGAGTTCTGAACTGAAGGCAGAAGTGCTGTGACAGGAGTACTGTGCTGTGCTTTCAAGTTAAAAGGAGAAATATTTGCTACTTTTTTCCTCCTTACTTCATGAAGAAACACTGCTGTCTTGGACAGGAACTTATGTAAGCCCCTCCCCGGCTCTCTGCGAAATAAGAGATTTAAATAAGCAGCATTCACTGGTGATACTACTGTGCCAGCTAACAAGACTGCAGAAAAGTGTTTTTGAAGTGCAAATAAAACTAATTTCTCTGAAGTTCTGCATAATTTCAGCCATTAGCATTTCAAAAATCCCTCTACTACGCTGCCTAATTAAATGAATATTAAACCTTTCCTCACTCCACTGAGGGAACAGAACAAAACAAAGGGACAGCTGTACCTCTGCTGAGCTGCTTTTCTGTAAACTAACTTCAACAACATATGAATAATTCAAGTATTCCTACAATGACATCACTCTGTACTTAGACATTCACGGTCTCCATGCTCACTTCATCTAGAGATACACTTTTCTTTACAAAGAGACATTTTTCCAAGCATCTTTCTCTCTTGAGGCACTTAAAGCCTAAGAGCAGCCACCATTGCTGGAATCATAAAAACGAACATTGGGATATTCCATTTCCTAATACAAGTTTAGAAAGTCCAGAAAGATAAGCATCAGAGTTGGACTGCTGCCTTAACATTCAAGTAAACCAGCCTATTTCTTCTACTGCTTGGTTTTCCTTTGTTGGTTGCAGTTACTTTGCTTGGGTGAATAAAGGGAAAGTGTGTGTGTGTGTGTGTAAAAAAGAACAAAATAAAAAAAAACTGAGGGACAAACATCTCCCAGAAAGAGGGGGAGGATGGACTGGGTTCATTTTTTTAAGCAAAGGCCAAATGGCATTTTGCTCTAAGGACAGACTGAGACTTTCACACTAAGTCTTAGCTTTTTCTAGTTTACTCATGTTTCTTCACATAGGATATTCTTAAATAAAAGATTTTCAAAACCAGAATATACGAGAAATAACTGAAATTGAAAGAGAATCTGCCCAAGTCCTATATCATTTGCCACAGAACAGCTTCTCCATTTCAAAATGACTTCTAGACACTGTTTGAAACGTCAAACAGAGCCACTTCCCTCATAGCACACCTTCCTCCCCCATTTCTTGCTGCCTAAGTGACTCCTCTCTTTATATTCCAATTACTCCATTCTTTTTGTGTTCTAAAGGGAGAAAAAATATATATAAGGAGCTATCATGTGCATAAATAGTGTAACAGCACAATAATTTAGTCACAAAGAGTGATTCACCTCACCCGACACTGTTAGACACTAAATCTCAGCCAGCCAGCTTTTCCTATAAAGAGCTTTGCAGAAGCTATGCCAGGTGAGAGGTGTCACATGAATTTCTATGAAAACCAAACTCACCATGGAGAAGATAATTCATCCCACTTATCAGACATCTAAGGACATGATTAATCACATCCTGCAGATAACCATCTGACTATGGAAAAAATCTAGATGTCTAGCCTTTTGGACAGTGCAGTATTGCCTACTGCAGAGAGAGGTTTTGATCGTTTACCAGGGGCCAGACGAAACAAAGTCAACCAAATTCACTGGGATTATGGAAAGCATAATTCTACCAGGGTGCTCCTTCTTCCTATCCTACTAACACACTCTCTTGTCTATTCACACCCAGGGTGGCTGGGTACCCACATTCATCTGTACAGCTGAGCCAATAAATATAAACCAAGGACTTATAGGACAGACCATTCTGGAAACAGAATTTCTTAGAAGACTTCAAATTTGAAAGAATTGATATTACTAATGTGAAAATAATTTGCAAAAATTGAGAAATTTCTCTGGAAAAACCTGGATGATATATCACACACAGTTTCAGGAAGATCAGCTGTACTTAAGAAAAGCAAGGATAGTTCAAAGTTTACCTCACAAGGGGGTTGTGCCCTCAATCTCAACCACCACTGCTTCCTAATAGGAAGCTTTGTCTGGCTTCAATGATATTATTTCCTTGGGAGAAATGAGAGTACTTCTTAAATGAAAAACATATTTTTACGACACTAGGAGTTACATACGATTTTATCCTCTCTAAACTAAACCTTGCTAATACAAGAGTAAGAGCTGGTGGCTGCTAAATTTGAACAGCAAAACATTCACAGGGAAAGAATTGCTTTGTTCTTTACTCTCTTCCACTTTCACACACTATTAGGATGACCCTGAAAAACACTTTTCTGGAAAGTGCTTCTAAAAGATGGACAGAAACATGTTCAAGGTTTGAAAAGTTGCTCAAGAGAGAGCAGAGCCATACTTCCGATACTTCCAGATGAGGGAAACAAAACAAGACTGATAGTTGGTGCTTTTTACCAGACTGTCACAAAACTTACCCAAGGAAGCCCATGAAGGTGCCTGCCAAATATCATTCAGTTGCCAGTACAGAGATCCCATTGTGTGTCCTTCTCCTTCGATTATTTCACTTTGACTAAACCGATAGAATTCAGTTTCGGTCTTTATACACTGAGCCTGCATCACCTTGGTCAACAAACACGTAACAAAATAAAAATCAGTGTTTTGTATTTTACTTTACTTTCAAAGCATGTGTGTATATATTAATATACCACAGAGACTTCACAGAAACAGCATGTGACTTTAAACTTGAGCCTTCAAGAGTATACATCTGCCGTGCAGTGGGCCTCTGCTTGGAGGACATCTATTCCTAGCAGCTCCTGACAGCTTCACAAGCAGTATCTTTAGAGAAACTCTGGAGAGGCTACTTCCTGCATTCCAGCCAGTGAAGATTACTGCCTTTCAAAGACCACGCCCAAACGGAAGACAAAGGACAGATTTTTTTTTTTTTTTAATTAATATAAATAAAAATCCAAGAGATACAAATGCTGCCCTACCTCTAATATACATTACCATGATGTCCACATCCCTATACTCTGAACATATAACACACATTCCCCGTATACAGTCAAAACTGCACAAGAACAATCTTTTTTTACCTGCACTCCCATTACTCTCCTGCCCCACCTTGTCATTAAAAAAAATGCTTTTCAGAATTGTTCATTGGCCAAGTTCTCAACAGTGGTCAAACAGCCTGTTACTTTCTTCACAAAGCATATTACTAGGTTGGAGAAGTATTAAAGGAAAAAGCTATTATGTAGGACAGCTCAAAAGGTGAAGATAATACTTCTTGTTAACCACTAGAGCCAAGTTGACTCTCCTTATCCTTTTTGCTATCCTTATTTTCACAGTCTTAAGTTGTTTAACCTGTTAATAAGGCCCTGACAGACTTAACCCTGCAGAAACCCTCACAGCTTTCTGGGTCAGGACCTCACCATGCAAGTTTCACCCCTGCTTTCCCATTTCCCAGCATCATCTATCCTTGTTCTCTTGTCACCAGTGCCTAAGTTCTCCAGCTGTTTTGTTTTTATATAAAACTGCTGACAGCAGCTCTCAAACATTAAAAAAAAATTATTGAATGGGTAGTTATCCCCATCAAGAGAGTTTCTGAAATCCCTGGAACACAACAAAAAGTATCAGCACTTTAAACTTGCCTAATAGCATGAAGAAGTTACTTAACATCAGTTAAAAGTCACATAGAAATCAAGAAGAAAGAAACAAGCACGGGGTAAACTACCATGGATGAAGAGCCAAATATAACCTGCTGATTTAAAAAAATAATATTAAAAATATCAATATCTGAGTCCATCACAAAATAAAAGCTACTAATAAACTCATTCATAGAGAACTGCATTCTTTCGAAACAACCTTGTTTCAAAGGTCACATATTCCTTGTGGCAAAAATGAAAGTATTACGCCTACAGGGGTCACGTGAAGAGCAAAACATACCCACCATGAACACAGAGGAACATGTAGCACCAGAAGTAAAGGTGTACCAAGGAAGGCCAGCACACCCCTGCGTCCCAGCCAGCTTCACGAGTGGGCCCAGCTGCGGGCAAGGACCAAGGCAGTACATGCAGCCAGGCTTTCTCCCAGTGAAGCCAGTTTCTGGGAAATTCCCTGGGTAGTATTCCAGCCCTTCTATGAATAAAAATGGAGCCTCTCTTCAATAAACAAAAGACAAGCTAGGTCCCAATTAAACTGGACTCTCCAATACTTCAGAGCAGAAACTCACTGTATGGCTGACCATTACTTAGCAGAACAGGCCCCGTTTTAACCGCTGACAGTATCTAATGGAACAAGTATTGACAGCTACTTAGATTGACGATATCGCCATTACCTGAGTGAGGTAAATCATATCTTTGAACTTCTTTATGGGATCTGTGCTCTGGGGAAGCTTGAAATGATACGCAATCTGTTGAAGCATCTGATCGTTGCCATTTTCGTGGTGTTGTCGATGGAGAGAAAAATTGCTTGTGTAGGACCAGTCCTCATTGGAGGAAACCTTTCAAAAAACCACAAAAGGAAGATCAGAGGAAAAGGCAAAATGTGCATTCAATGACTGACAGGACATTCAGTAAAGGATATCCATTACAGCCTGCTGACATCATCCAAACCCTTTCAAATTGGTAGTATATTTCTATAGTGCCTCATGCAGCCACACAAAGAGTTTGAATCAGTAATACCCTTTGTTTCTACTCCTTGCACAAATAAATGAAAACAAGCATTGCTGTTGAACCCAGAAGAGCAACTTTTGGCTCAATGACATTTAACTTACTTGCCCTAAGCTTCACTTTGGCCAAAAGACCTCAGAGGTTTGCTTGCATTCATACTAAATCAGAAACATCCTAGACTAAGATGGAAGAATGTACTCTAGTCAAACATATTCAGGCATAAAAGTTACAGAAGTTAGTAGGGCTATAAATGCTAATAACGTGTATCTTTTCAAAACCTGCCTCCGAAAACAAATTATCAGGAAGCAGGTTTTTTCAACTAAGGACAACAATGCAGCACAGCTCACGCAGTTTTATTGTCAAGCTTCTCTGTAAAATCTTTTTATTTAAATAGGTTCCTTTTTAGGCTGGATCGAATAATTTTCATTGTTATTAATATGGATGGATGTACTGATTATGTCTCAGATAATATACTTTGCCCAGCAAATTGAAAAGAACATTCTGAACTCCTTTTAGTTGCATGCATGAGTATCAACATGATATTCATCTCTCTCTGAATAAATGGACAAACAGTATATGTCTCTGCTACAACTGGATAAATAAGATAGAATACACAATTTCTAAATTTAACAGGAGACAAAACCAAATCCTCTTATGAAATACATAAAGGAACAAATTATTTAAGAAAAAAAATTGGTAAAAATTATTAAAATCAATATGTTTTACAATTCAGCATTTATCATGTTTCTTCTGCTTCTAAATGAACATATATCCTCAGACACAGCAAAAGAAAAGTTAGGCATTCATTATTAAGGTATATATTAAATTGAATAACTATTAAAATTAGCGTCTCATAATTATGTCTCATCTAAATTTGCTTCCTCTTGCAACATCAAGGTAAATATACTGAACACTGAGGAGGGAAACAGTCCAGTTTCATCCCTTCCCTCCACACCAGCGCACACCTCTATCCCACCCGTGCCATGCCACACCTAACAATGTATTATCCCAACTGCAGTTTGGGTGCTGCAGCTTGTTGGGAAGAGACTCGCTGCCCTCACTAAATGAGGGCAGAGGGACAGTAAGGTGTGGAAGCCCAGCCTTACCTTTTCGATTGTACTGAAGGAAGGCCAGGACTGAAATCCATATTCTGAAGCAAAACGAGTTTTAGGATACACTGTCCAGTTCCAGCAGTCACTGCTGTAGTCATAAAAGTGAGTGTCACCATAATGGGTATCATAAGGATTCTGGGAGAGCCAACCTTCTTTGACAGACTCCAAGCCATTGGTGGGACTGGATGTAATAAAAGGACGACTCTTATCTTCCTGGGATTTTAAAAAAAAAAACCCAAACATAAAACCAAAACACAACCCCATCACAAAGTGATTGGCTTTTGTCATCCTAATACATAGTCTACGTTTTGAAAAAGGGGAGACGAGGGGTGGCAGGGCAGACAGAACATACCTCTTCCCAATTTGTGTTACCACCTAGGAAACATTCCCCTTTGTGTCCTGACAAACATCATCTTTACTTGCTTAATTAGCTTCTTACTTATGTTCTTGGAGGCCAGCTGGGCATGATACTGCTTGCTCTGCTGTTGTAAGGATTCTCTCCTCAGATCAAGAGATTTTTCTGTCGTTATATGCTTCTAAATTCTTAATGAAAGCTATTTAAAGTATGCCATGTGAAAAAAAAAAAGCTCAAGAAACATTAATATTGGAGTGCCGTGACTTCTTTATGGAAGATCATTACTTTTACAGTGTTTTTGCAAGAACAAGACCATTATTTTCCCCTTTCTTATTAAGTAGTCACCTAAATTTAGTCCTACCAAAGCCAAGCTGTTCTGCTAGAGATGCTTGCATGGTAGCATTGCAGGTTATTGCCATTTTGGCTGGCTCTGCATGTTAAGATAGCTGAGACTATAAGAAGGGTTAAATTTCAAATTGTTCAGTCACCTTTATTTATAGCTTCAGTAGATTTAGTACACTAAATCTTTTATCAGTGCCCTACAAAGTACTGGAGGCATCCCTCTGCAGCATAATTCATTTAGCACCCTACTTGTAGTAAGATAGAGGCCAGAGTTAGTTACCAGCCACAAGTTACAGCAATTGGCTCCAATACAGCAAAACACTTAGACATGTGCTTCATTTTAAGATATAGTCCTGTTTTCCTTTTTTTTTTTTTTGGACATGATTAATTAATATTTAACTGAAACTATTCACTATAGGACTGAAGTCTTTAGCTCAATCCTAGAAGTCTTTTTAAGTTATACAGTCCAGTACTGCTAGTAGTTGCAGGTTTCCTCAGCTGGTTTCTATTACACAGGAACTGAAATTATTTCACTGTATGGCTCCTTTTGGCACTCCAAATAGTTATTCTATGGGTTTTAAAAAAAAAAAAAAAAAAAAGAGGGTCTTGGGTAGCAATGCTGCACAAGTGAGCTGTAACTAAAAACCAGTATTAAGCCAGAGCGCTTCACCATGCAGTACCACAGCACCAGATGCACTGTCCATCCAACTCATGTAGCTAATCACGGAAACAGCCCAGCACACCCTTACAAACAATTCAGTTTCAAAAAGTCTAACAGAAACATAGAAATCTGGAGTCAAGATGTTAAGTAGGATTATAAGACATCAATACCATTTAGAATGCATAACTGTCCTCAAGAGCTGGATTCTTTTCAGCAGGTTTTTTCATACCTGGCCTCATTTTTATTGTTTCCTCATACCTAAAATTTTCTGGTAAAAAAGTATTTTAAATTCTCAGAGTACAACTACTCTGACAATGCCAGTAGCCTCCAGTAACAAGGAATAGTATTGCTGTCACCTACATACTGAGCGCCTGTCTTAGGAAAGGGAAACTTCAGGTCACGAGCCTCATAACATGAAATGTTTCATATTCTGAAAAGGGCAGAGATAAGACTAAAATTATCATACCCTGAAGTCAGTAAGACTATACTATAAATGAGATAACTGGGTGGGAAAAAAACACTAGCACTTTTAGATCAATAAACACTCCTACTCTTGTTGAAGGAGGAAGTTCTAACTGGACAAAACTTCTGCAACATTTTGTCTCAGCTACCAGGGGAGTTCAAAACACTCACCTGTGGTTCAAGCATTGTTTCTTAATCCCTATACAATTATACAACATGAATTTGGGACTTTTAAATCAATTTCACTCTACATACACGCATAAAAGTTACTTAAAAACAGATTCCATTAAATTAAAATTACATTAAAAAGAACTGCAATACTTAGAAGAGAAGAAATAAAACTTTAAAAAAGTTGTGCAAAATGGGTAGTGCTAAATCACTGGCATTTCATCGCATATTCCAGGTGCTTCTCTTATCTCAAAATATTCTCCCTTCACGTACTGTAAAACACCATCAGTCTGTTTCTCAGAAACACACAATATAATGACTACGCAGCACGAGGACAATGTTTATCATATCTTTTGTTTAACCTGCTTAAGTCACATAATGGAAGAGCACACTGAGGAAACATCATCTTTAAGAATTTCTTCAACCGCTAATATAGGGTCTGTGGGTTGTTAAATCCTTCTTACAGTATCCTTCAACAAAATCAGGATAGAGGAAATCTGAACATCTAGATTAATTAAAGGGCAAGTAGATTTCTGTCCACTGGAAGTGAAAGTATTTGTGGAGGTATGAAAAAGAGGAAAAAACTACATTTTCAGGTCTTCCTTTACACATCACAAAGTGTTAAAGAGGTAAGTAATTTTTGGTTTGTTTTACTTTGAGGGTAACCCTTGAGTTTAGAAAGATGTTTACAAGAGCTTGGAAAGTGTGATTCCTCAATAATGTGCTGTTTTTCATTTCCCAAAAGGATGCGATAAATAAATAAATGGGTAGGTAGATAAGTAAATAAATATATAAATTTACAAATGCCGATTTGCTCAAATTGCAAACATTTAAAACCTTTTGCCAAGTCACATCCCCCTATAGTTTCTTGAGATCACTTACAGTAAGAACTATTTCTTGGATGTTCTTCACATAAAGCATCACATAGTCTTTGATATAGACTTCTTTGTCAGCATAAGGTATGGAGAACCAGTTCTTCGCAATTGCTGCTTCGTTTTCATTGTTACCACTCCACAGAATAATTGATGGATGGGATTTTAAACGTTGTACCTGAAATACAACTTACAGTTTCAGAAGTCAAGCAAAATTACTTCTTAAAAATTAAAGTTAAAGGATTTAGCAAAGTTACGCTTTGTGTCTGCTACATAAAGGTACACTAACAGACAATTCTAAATAAGCATTTTTGGAACACTAACTTACACAGTCAGTTAATCAAAAATACATAATGGGAAACAGAGCTTCAACACATGGACAAAATACCTGATGAGAAACTTCTGCTCTTACAGATTCCAAATAATTCTGGTCAGTCGGATATAGTGCACATGCAAACATAAAATCCTGCCAAATCTACAGGGAAAAGGAAAGAAAATACAAAAAAACCCATCACTTCGTAAATCATTTTACATACTCAAAAATGATATGGTTATTGTTCAGACAGAAGTTATATATCTCAAAAAGAATTAAACTGAAATGTTCTATTTGTTATTCCTGGAAAGTACCACCAAAACAACCACATACTCCACGGGGTTCAGTATGCACATACTCCACGACGGTTTTCCTCAGTATCAAGAGTTAGGAAATATTTACCCTCAGGAATCGTATCCTGACAGCCTCCACTGGTGAGTGGAATATTGTTCAGTAGATGGAGTTCACAGTCAGTTTCGATGGAACAATCAGAAACCATGCACAGCTCAAGCGTGAACGTGGGGCAATCTCCAGCCCAGCAGAACAACTTTGTATTTACTACTTTGCAGGTGTAACACCAAATCACCATTATTAATTAAAAAGAGACAGTAATTTTTTTAACATGGTATGAAGCACACTCAAAATGTTCAAGTGTACGGTAACAAAACACTTCCATACCAAATGCGCAAACTGATCCTAAAAAAGGCAAATCTTACCTAGTAAGAGGGGTAGAAACAAACTAGATCCTCTAACAACACAGTGATCTTTCTCTTAAATAAAGATCTAGATACCACCAGAGAACAAGCCTTTCAATTCAACAATGAACTCCACTGGAGATGAATTACAAGAACAGGGGAAAGGAAGAAGCCCAGTGAGATGGGTAAGATTTCTTGTTTTACCTGTTCTGGTTTTCAAATCGCTGTAACTCTGAGACTACTGATAGTTTATCTCAAATGTTAAAGGAAAGATCTCTTGAAGGAGCACATTAACCCAAAGGGGTCTGTAGGAGACTCCACTTTTCTGAACACCATATTACACAAACAATAGAGCCAGACCAGTTCCTCATATGACTGCATTTTCCTTGCTGTGGGAACATGCTTTTCCATGACTCTTTTCAGCTTACACTTCCTAAGAAAACTGAAGATAGGGAACAGGACAGTGGGAGGTAATGGATCCACTAGTAATTTTTACAGTCTTAGCACTTGTAAAAAAAAATCCAAAGCTGTTGCTGAAAAAAAAATCACTCAGAAGCCTTCAGTGACTGTGTAGTCAAAACTCTGCTGAAAGAAACTTTTTCATGATTTCCCTCAGTGGGCTACCACTGTTTTTCTGTAAGCAGTTTGACTCTAACGCACTTTTAAGCCTTTGCAAGAACATCAGAAAAAACTAAACCAAAGGCCTCCATCACCACCCGCTCCAGAATAATGGTCTGATATTCTGCCTTTAGTTGCTATTTTGGCTGCTAATCAAGATCTAAATCTTGTATTGAGCACTATACAGGCACAGATCTAAGTGGCCTACTTAGGTACGTAGTGTCAAAAATGAAAGAACAGTAAGTGCTCAGAAGCCCTGAAAATCAGGGCACTCATTCAGATGGCTAAAATAGAGGTAACATTTAATTTTTTTTCAAACACACACACTGCAGAAGGCAGCAAGGTATCAATTCTGTTTCCCTGCTTTTGACGCTGCAGAGGAAGACCAAATACACTTCTTAGGATTTTAATACCACATGCAACTTGGCCTTTAGTCATCTAGTCACTATTTCATCAGAACTTACTAAAATGTGCCACCAAGCTCATATAATCAAAGGTACTCATCTAGGATTATCAGTGTTTGCAGCAGGTGTTCCCCTTACAGATACATTTATACTCAATCATAGCTTGGTCAAAATGGCCATTTGGATAAGACCTTCCATGCTTGGCTTTAGGCCAAATAAAATATTTTTCCTTAAAAAGTTCAATCCAGAAAAAAACCCAAACCTTTTCAGCTATTGCTATAAAGGAGAAAATACCTTTAAAAGAAATAAAATCCATTTCCACAGAAGAGGAAAGTACAACTCCCTTTGGTGTTTTGGTGACTCAGAGATGGCTGAAAGCACAAAACTCAAACACAGCAGGCCTTAAATCCTCATTGAGGTCAGACTGCAAGGCCTTTGCTCTAAATCTGGGGCATACACTCAAGTACTCAGATTCTTCAGCAAGGCTATTCTCACATGAGAATAGAGCTGCAGGGCCCCACAGTGTGTCTACTGTGGAAAAAATATTTGATCTTGTGAGTAACCCCTCTCCCATGCACTACTTGTTGCACAACTACTTGACTGAGTGTTGCAAGCCCCTGTCGATGCCTACAGTTCACACAAGTTATTCTATCATGCTCATCATTACAGTGTAAACATCATCTTCCTGCATTAAGTGACATCACTAGTACTACTCCCTCAGCCATTCATTTCTTCTCTCATTCTTTCCCAAGAGAGCAGGAAATGTAGAACTGGGACAGAGGTACAGTACATAAAGATGAGAGTTTTGGTCTGAATAGAGCGAGATGACAGAAAGTTAAAGCCACGGTCCTCTTGCTCTGATTTTGGGAAATTTAAGGGGAAGGAGGGCTGAGGAGGAAGAGAGCAGAGAGAAAAGGAAGGGGAGATGAAAGGGAGATTCTTGGCTGGGAACAAAAGCGGGGCTGAATGAGGAACAGAGTTGAAAGCTTCGTTGCACCAGAAAATATAAGCTGGAGTTCTAATATAAAGTCTCCAAAATATCACTTCCAGTTTCAACACACAGCCTCAGTGATCAGGAACCATTCCAATTAAAAAGAAATTAAAAGCAAAACAAAACTATGTTTAGGTTGATCCAACATCTCAGGCTGGTACTTTACCATGTCCTTTGGAAAGATGACTAGTCAGAACCTACGTATCCATTCTCTTATTTTGTTCATTTAGAGTAGATTTCTATTTACAAGTTTTGTCAGTTTTCCAGTAAGTGTTCTGTGTTTATTGTTTTTACCATTATTCCTATTTCATCGCAAATGTCGTAAAATTCATCTTGTTCATACACTCCTCCTCCCCAAACCCGAAGTGCATTCATGTTAGCATCTGCTACAGACTTCAAGAGCAGCCGTAATCTGTCAAATACAAAAAGATTTATACAAGTTTTGTGAAACTGTATCACTTAGGAGTTTCTAAGGTTATACCACCAAAAAAAAAAAACCCCACACCCATCAAAAAAACACCCCAAACATTCATCATTAGCAGGCAGTCTAAGACTTATGTCTCTGACAGAAACCAGGCTATCCGGATACCTTCTGAGCCTGCGTGTCTGGACAGAGCTCTCAAAAAGCAAATTTTTGTGCAAAGGAGCTACTTGGTCTCATAAACACTTCTGAAATAGATGGAGTGACACGTGCAAGTAAGTGCTTTTGCAGAAGTATAGGCAGGACCAGATTTAGAAATACTATATTTTATTAATCAGGTTGTTATTGTCTCCTTAGATATTACTTGCTTTAAATATCAATACTTGATTTCAAATCCCCTTTTAAACAAGTTCAGAAATCTATACTCTCTTCCCGAGTTCCACAATTCATAGCAAAAAGGGAGGAGTGAGAGGGGGAGGAGAAAGACTGAGCCTCAAAACTGTCATTTTAAGGGATTCAAGCTCCATTTATTTTTCCTTAATCATGCTGGCAGCCTCTAAATCGCATGTGAGCACACACTGCAGCATGCCCTATTGTCTTGTTTCCTCAGCTACCCAGAGCAAAGTTTAGTCGAACTACCGCGTGGTGCCCATTCCACCTGCATCTCTGGGATGCTGTGTCACTGACACACAAGAAGCCTGGACTAGAAGCAGGAGGGCTGGGAGGTAGAGGCTACTATGCACTTATATCTCTCTGCACGAGATGGATTAAGACATAGCTGAAGTGCACTTCCTGTGGGTGCCAATGAACGCGTCCCAGGCAACAGACAGCCACAGGATCATCCCTAAAAACACCCAAAAAGCCAGTAACCTGTGGACAGCAAACCATCACCTTACCATCATTTATTGCACTTACATGCCTTGAACATCACTCAAATCTATTAATATTAATGAAGCCTTAATTCTGGGGCCTCCAACCCACAACAATTAACGTTCTACCTTGAAAGGAGCTCCACCCACTAATGCTACCCTTCCACAGAGACTCAGGAGGAAGAAAACTGATCCTTTCTCCTTAAGAGTACATCAAATGTAGCTTACGTGTCAGCGGTCACTCTGTCCTGGAAAGAATCTGCTGGAATCCAGTTCGAGCCCTTAATGAAAATGGGTCGGCCATTGATTCTGAAGTAGAAACTCAGACCTGGTGAGCCAGGAATAGGCTCCTGAACAAGTTCTACTGTCCGAAAATAGGCCTGTGAAGACATGAAACTTAGATATAAAGCGGACTAAAGAAAATTAAAACAAAATAAAGAAAGAAAACCATTACAAAAGGGATTCAAGTGAACACTAATATCAAGGAGTCTAAATGCATGGTCTCATTTCTAAATTCCTGCTCTATTAGAACACACTGTAAGAGGGCTAAAAAGAATTTTTCTGATAAACCTGTTCACTTCTTAAAATTACTATCATATTAAGAGAGAGGAGGCATGCACAAATGAGTGTGCATGTGCATCCTTGTATATATGTAGGAGACAGGTGAATGTTTGCTGCAGAACTCAGTCACAAGACCAGCTAAGGACCAGCGAGAGGAACACAGTGGTTGCATTAGATCAGACACACCATTTAATCTGCCGCTCTCTCCTTACAGGAGGAGACCACAGCAGCTCAGCTGTAAGTCTTGCCTCTGAATGCACAGCTTCAGGTTCATCCAGTAAAAGGAAAATCATCTTGTTTTGCTGTCCTGAAACAATACCTTTTTAATAGGTGTAGCGATTACAGAGAAAAAGATAGGCACGCAAACACAAATGCTGGTTTGGGACTGAAAGGCCCTTTGGCCATCGCAGCTGTGCTTGAACAGTATGATCAGAAATACGCTTTCAGATAGAGCAGTTCAGCTAAATAACCATTAACTCTGTGTAAGGTATTAAAGGTTATTCCAGAGAAAACTACACCTCAAGCAGAAGCCAAACTTTTACAGCTGCTCTTTCAGCCTAATACCTGGTATGGTGTACTGCAGATGCCGAAACAAGAAAACATTCCTCTTTCCTGCTGCAGGGGGAAGAAAAGTCCTCAAGAAATCATTCTGGATGTTTTCTGGGACTTTGGTCAAAGCAACACTGCTGCTGTGAGGGGTATCCTCATTGCACTGACACCAACACAGTCAATGCCAGAGGCTTGAGAGCGCAGTTAGTTGAGTGCAGTAATACTTCGCACCAATCTCTTACTTGTAGGGATGTCTTCCCCACCAGCCATGGGGCAGATGCAGAGCAGCTGACATTTGAGCAGCCTCCTGCACAGCTGCAAAGTGTTACAGAAAACATCTATTTCAGGGGGACTTTAGGCTTCTTTTTCTCCTGCATCCTTGTCCCAGTTCAACTTATATAGGCCAGAAAGAAAAAACTCTGGCACCTGTTGCTCACTGTCATAGGGAGATAATTGGCAAATTAAATAAAGGGAAGGGAAGGAAAGCTAAACACAAATTTCAGCCAACTCACACTGACCAGCAAGTTTGAGTCAGGAAGGCAGGAACTTCATTTTTTCTAGACTACCCCTAAGATAGCAACCACTACTCCTTCAGACAACTATTTGCTATACCTTTTCAAAAGGTCAGCTCGTAGAGTACAGCCTGTTCTCTCTCTGCCCACAAGCTACAATTGCGACAATTGCTTGTCAGTAAATCAGGCTAAAATTAACCTAGTTAAGGGCAAGCAACATACCGGCCTTCAAGATAAAATGTAATTCTTGATTTCACACACTGGAGAAGGCTGAAGTCCAAATTGGAAATTACTGATCCCACTGTGGGAGTGTGTTTTTGAAACTCTCATCAAATATCACGGAGACAGAAAATTATTTCTAGCAGTAGAGAAGACAAAGAAAATCACTGCTTTTTTCGCTTCCTCTTCAGTGCTTCTTAGTCAACTGGACAATTATTAATTAAGCATCTGGACAGAGATAATGCGCATAACAAACGATGTATGAGTGGAGGCTGCAGAACACTGGCCTCAATCGACACCCTTCTGCATGCTGGCAGTGACCAAAACATAGAAACTGAATGAATAAAACAATGGGACTTGCCCAAGACCTGCAGTGTTGCCCCAGGGACAACAGTGGATTAGTGGCAACTGGGGCTCAGCAGCTGTACCACTGAAGACATTCCCAGGTACAGAAAAACTACAACAAGTCAGACCACTGAGGGGACTTTCCAGACTCCCTGTCCGGTATCTCTGTACCCATAGGTGTGGTGAGGACAGTGTGCCCTGCCTTTCTTCTACTGTGATCCCACTGCACACTGGGTTGAATACAGACCAGCATGATGAACTTAGCTTTAGGACACCCATATGCTATTCCTAGAATTCTGCATATTTATTTTAACGTGAGAAGTTGAATTAAAAGGAATAACCAATATTTCATGCGACTTTCACAGCTACCCTAACTACTGGGGGCTACAAAAGAAAAACTGTATTATGAGTACTACACTAGCAAAAAAAGTTCTAACCTTCTGCCAGTGAACTCAATTACTTGGAGAAAAATTCCTCAGGCCCCAGGGTAGCTCATTTTTTGTGGCAGAAAATAGAATGGGATTTATAGTTGGGGGTCCTAAGTATTTGGGAAGTCCAAATCAGGCAGGTTGGGACTATCTCAGAGTGTATTTGTAATGGAGTATTTCTATTACTAATAGAAGTAACGTGATACTGCTCAAGTGGAACTCATGCAACTGGCCAAATCCGAGGCAACCTGAGAGCTGAAACACCCAGCCAGGACCACCCATACAGCAGGAGCAAGAGGAAAAGCTCCTCAGCCCCATCTCATGTTCCCAGGCCTCCAGGGTCACATGCTTTTGTGTTCCCACTCTGTTGCTGCCCAGGGGCTCAGACTACCCAACAACACAGCACCCTCTTCCCATTCCTACAGCCGCTTCCTTCTGCCCTGTGGGGTAAAAGAAGGGCAAGGGGAGACAACTAGCATCTGGCATGCTTGGCTATATGCCTTTCTGGCTACTGAGACCTTGGCTACGTTGAAATCTGTCTGATATACCTTGCTACCTGAGGACTGAACATTTCTCCCAATCTTGGAGCACACAGAAGAGGCTCTCTAGCTATCACAGACCAATGCATGGTTCTGTGCACAATTACAAAAAAAGAGAAAAGAGATGGTAGAGGGAAGGAGAGACAGCTAGAGGTTAAGCTCTTCCAAGTACTAAAACCTCCTCGTGAAATAAAAACAACTCTGATGGCAGCGTTGAAGAAACAAGCATACAGAAAGATGGGCAAACAGAGTCTAAAAGCAAACAAATGCCTCATGAGGCAATGCAAGAGGTGATAAATTCCGTGATGTAGACATGGCAAGAAGAAAGCAACTTATCAAAAGCAAACAGGACTGGATGAACCCTCCCTCAAGATAATGTGAAACAAATTCACAGCCAGAAATTACCCTGAAAAACAAACTCTAAACCAATGCATTCAAATAGAAAAACAAAACCAAGCCTGCCCTGGATGTTAGCTTTATCCTGGTTTGTTTTTCTGCTACTCTCAACAGGAGTGAGTAGGTGCTTCCCTCAGCCAAAGACATTCCCAGCACAGCTGGCTAGAGCTCTGTTGAGCTCCTGTAAGTACATACTGGGAGGCTACCCAGAAATTTTCCCAAAGGATGAGTTAATGTTCTGGAGACTACGGTAACACGTCAGAAACCTGAAAGTAGTTCAAGCTTAGGGCAGCTGAATTTGACAAAGACCAAGCTGTGTTTTCTCATGTATACAGTTCTTGCCCTTTGGTCATTACCTGTCCAAAGTTACGTAGGTAGTCACATGGAGACAAACCACTTGAAGTGTCTCTCCCGAGGAGTGGGGGTGGGAAATGTATTCAGCCTGAATACAGTATTATGTGGACAACAGAACAACTTTTATCCCTGATTGTATCTCCTGAACTACTCAAAGTTCTTATTAAGCCATATGAATGTTGCTATTCAGCCCTGCTGACATGAAAGCAAATTGTGCTAGAACATGAAGAAAAACCTCATATGGAGCCTTTTTCCACTCACAGAGCTCAGGGCAAGGGGTGGTGTGGTGGGCATGTGTCTGCCAGAACCCAATACAGAGCTTCACAGAACACATGAAGGAAGACTAGACTTTGCACTATGAATCTGCAAAGGCTTCATATGCTGCTTAATTTATAATGCCCACTATGTGGTGCCTTTGGTTTTTTCCCCTCAAGGAGAAAAAAAGAGGCTTCTGGATATCTTTGGTAGACCACGAAGTCCCCATGATCATGTGCCACAGGGCTCTATGAAATATCCCGACACAACTATCCAAGTGGAATCAATTAGTTTTCCTATCATGTTATCAAACAGTAACACCAGAATATTCCTTTCTACAGGCTTTATAGCCCAACTGCTTAAAACCAGATTTTCCAAGCATAATATGCCATGTTTATTTGGTGTGGTTTTTCAATTGTTTCAAAATTAAATCACTAATAATAGTGAAGAATTATTACTGTGACCTCATAATCAAACTAAGGTTTAGCCCTATAAAGGCTAGGATTCCAGAAGCTACTGGGTTTTGTAGATTTTTTTCCCCATGAACAAACATTACAGCAAATAACAGTTTTAAAGGCCTGGTGACCAGATTAGTTTTTAATGAAGCAATACACAGGAGAACCACCTAATAAATTTGTAAATCTACTTGGTTGTTTCCACATGCTGATGACATAAGGAGCTCAGTCTAATTGGTATGACCTTTTTTTTTTTTTCCCCAATGGACAATTGAAAATTACCTTCTCCAGGCTTCTTAGTAAAAACAATCACACAATTATCAATCAGTGTGTTGCAGAACCTTTATGCAAATATACCTGAATATTACTTTCATGGTCATATTTAAGATATTACCTCTTCTTAAACCTGAAGCACATCTATCAGATTCTAATGTTAGTTTTTTAGGAATAAGTCTAGCTTGTAATTTTTTTAAAAAATGAATTAACAAGAAAAATCTCAGTAATAAGCCTTCACATAACCTATAGATATCTAAAAGGTTTTTTCAGTGCATGATACAAAAACATCAGCATGATGTATCAAGTTTAAAATTGGGTTTTTTTATAAGATAGAAAAGTTAAGAAATAAATATATTTGCCTCTCTGAGGTTTCCACTAAGCCATCTTCCAGTCTCAATGCAAGTAAAGGCATCCATACAAGCTAAGGCTATCAGAAAACAGGTAAACATACTTTGCCACATTTAAAAAAACAAAAGGTCTTGTATCTCAGTAGCATTCACATGCATATTACAGTTCAGCAAAATATTTAAGAGCTCTAGGTACCTGCTATGCAGAGCAGACGTCCTAACAGTAGCAGCACAATGGCAGCTGAAGGGGCTCACCTTTGAAAATTTCTCAATCTGGTGTCCTGCCTCCATAATGAAGGTTGTTGTCATGTTGTATCCAATTTGCTTTCCATGTCCATTTGGCCACCAAGTTTCCACTGTAGAACTCTTGAACGCACAAGAGAGAAAATCAGAGCAACATGTATAAAAAGAGACATAACACACACCTAGGGGCTCAGGTATCTGGGTGAATTACCACAAGTCTAATGAGTTTATGTGCCTCAGCTGAGCCACATTAACTGGGATCTCTCCAGCTGCAGCTCTGAGGTGAAAATTATTTGAAGAGGCAAGTATGATTTCTTCCGCTGAAGTACAGGCTGACATGAACTGATGTTCATCTGTGTCCGGAATGGGCCATGAGCATGCATACACATGCATGAGCATGTCTAGCTGCTACTCCTCAGCTGAGGTACACTGACAGAGTACTCCTCTAAAACCCAAACATCTGTGTCAGGAGCAGACATCATTCACTAGCCTCTATATCACACCCTGCCTCTCACTGACCCTTTTGCCTATCACATACAACATTCAATATACGGAGGTAACGCTTTTCAATTGGGACTTTGGTCATGTGTGACCATACTGACTGCTTCACTTATGTCAAGCTTTTACATCAAAGTAAAAGTTTCATTCTTTCTTCCCAGTGTTTTCTACTTTTTCTCTATGCTTTCTAATCACATCATTAGTAGTCCATAATTTTCACAAACATAAAAAACCCGCCTCTAGGATGACAGAATGATTTCATTTTCTCACTTTTCTAGTCACAGAGTAATATTTATATCTTCATTTCAGCAGCCTATTTCTGCTGCTCAATCCTACTGCCAACATTTGCCAGTTGACTGCACAACACAAGAAACGTGGAAAGAAAGCAATAATGCATGCAACCAAACAATGGAGGGATCAGCACTGAATAGAGTCATGTAAAGAGTGCCTCAATCTTTTCAAATAAAATGAGGCCAAAGGGCAGCCCAACAATATGCTTTGCTGTAGCCATACTTGGACACAATCATGAATGTACCTCCTAACATTTCAGCTTCCCTGACACCGAATTATCATAACTGCTCGTGCAGAAGTACTCATCTCTGTGTTGCATGGATAAAAATGGAAGCACACTGTGTGCCTCAACCCCAAGGAGTGTTTGCAGCCATCTGGCACAGCTGGACTGTCTCATTGGCCACTAATGATGTCATCCCCTTGTCACTGTTAGCTGATAAGCAAAATGCTCTCATGTTAGCAACACAGCACTTTGTGTGGCAACTGCAGGAAGACTGCTCCGCACTACTCAAACACACACTGACTTCGCAACATAATCTGCAATGAGCTCTCAATGAGAAAAAAAATTCTGGTGAGGTCACCCTAATATTTAACATGCACCACACAAGTCTGTTGTACAAAGTAAGGGCTCCATTAAGCTCATCAATATGTGGGAACACATTTCAGGGCTTCTCATAAAAATCAGCTGATACGAATTCATGCAGCAAAGCCCTTTGTGTATAAAGAATAATAAAACACTTGCCTCTGCTCTGAAGGAATTGTTTCCTCACAAACTTGTAGTCATACTCCGCTAACAGACTTCTTCTGAGATTGGGAGTGGGGCAATTAAATAAATCAAAATAATTTTTGAAGCTTCACATTGCAGTGTCTGCTTAATGTAATCCCTGAAAAGGCTAAGCAAAGACTAACGATTGTTTTAAACGAAACTGGGCATTTGTAATTGCTCATGCAACTTGCATGTCAGATGACAAGTGACAAAAATCCTGTTTGTATGCTTTTATGCTTTCATGTCAAAATAAAACAAAGCACATAAATATGCAATTAGTGAAGAGTGTGTGTATTAGACACAGACACCTTGCTTGCCTTTAACACATGCTTTGTCTCCAAACAACTGACAAGAGAACTTGAGAATACACACTTAATGCATTCAAACAGGGGAAACAAATGCAGAGCTACACAGCAATAGAGAAAATCAGTAAAGCCAGTAAAATATAAAAAGGTTTGAGGGCAGACCCTCAAATATTATTAACTGCCAGAATTGTCAGAAGCCCCAAATTCCTGCCCACAGCACACTGCTCACCTACAAATTTAACTGTGCTCTGTGGCAGCGAAGCAGGTGTCAGGTCCCGTTAAGCTGTGGGATCCACTAAAGAACACCATCAGCTGCGCCCCGTGTGACATCGGCCAGGGCTCCTGCCCTGCCCACTGGCCTGGGCCTGCTGCTCTCAGGTTCAGTTGCACACAGTCAGCTCTACTAGGCCCTTGCTCTCTCAGCAAGAAGCCAAGACAAAGTTCATGCTTCTCTTCGTCACACTGGGCTCACTGCCCAATTCAAGGCACCTACCTATTTGTCAGCTATAACAGACACACTGATTTTCTTAATCTCTCAATCTTTTCTTAATTACATATGTGTGATAAACCTCAGCAGTTTTTAAAAAGAAAAAACCCAAACAAACAAACAAAAAAACACCCACAACCACAAACAAAACAAATTCTCTAGAAACCAAATCATGTTGGTGAATTAAGTCTGCCACCAGATAGTTTCCCAACACCCTCTGAAGGTAAGCAGACCAATTCTTTCCTCTTTCATCACTGGGGTGTATACTGAATTCACTGTTTTTCAGTTAAGCTCTCTCCTCATTACAGCATCCTTTACCTCTCTAAAATACCTCCTGAGTATTGTTGGCACAAGGGACTCCAAGCCAACATAAGGAAATACTACTCCACAAAACTTCTACTATACTTATTGCCAGACAAGTTCTTTATAGGACTCTTCTGCTATTATCTACCTGAAAGAGTATCTGCTGAGAGGTTTGAGCAATGTTTCCTTTCTTTCCTGGGAGAACCATGTGTACTGTAGTGTCTTCTAGTCCCAACAGTCCAGCACAAATAGCACGGGAAACAAGATACCTACTGACAGTTAAGTGCTGCATGGTATCCAACGGTGATCTACCTAAATCCTCATTTAACAGTGGCTGCTGAGAGAATGCAATCTTTTTGTTTTGGGGTAAGGGAAAGGCTGCATCATCTTTTTGACACTGGGCTACGTAGCCCCACAGATATCAATTTTTAGAGAGGAAAAGAACTGTTCTTCTATCCTGTAAGGGGTACAGAACTGTTGTTAAAGTCAGGAATACAGGACGGAAGGTGAGGGAGGCCTAAAACTGGGATGGAGGCAGAGACACATAGGAAATCAAGGGAAACATTTTGCAGTTGGCTAGGTTTCCACACACACCTCCTTACCTTGTTGATGTTTACAAGCAGCACAATGCTGCCTTCTCCAGGTTGAAGATTCACACTGAACGTTTGCTGCGTTTGCAATCTGGGAATGTTCACAGTCACAGTACCTGCAATTGGCTTGGAGCTGACTACATCAAAAACAGACTCGATTTCAAGACTCCACTGCTGAGCACTCTTTACTAAGAGAAGAGAGAGAAAAAAATGGGAATTTAGGAATTGCATTTATATACCTATTAGTAAACACTGTCTCTCCTCAAACAAACAATTCAAACAATCAAATTTAACAATTTCCTGGCTGTGTTTGAACCACATATACAAAATTAATCTTCTTGTTCAGTGCATTTGATATCTGTGTTTACATCTGTCAATGCAGAAGAGAACAACGCGGTATGATTTAAGGTTTATTACGCTTTTTTCCATTTGAAAGCTATCCAGGGATTTTTCAGAGTTCTGTACACAAGTCAGAGACCATGACACCAGTCACTACATCAGGAAGGATTTTTTTCCCACCAACTCCCATAGACATTATATTTGCTTTTAGTCAGCACTCGTATAAACATGGTACTCTTTGGGAAAGATCGTAATCACATGGCAGTACAATCACTTTTGTTGCTGAAACAAAAACAGTATTCACAGCAAACGAGCTGAATTCGTCCCAGAATCACTAGACAAAATGAATGGAGTTATGCTGGGGATGAATTGGGCCCATTGTGTCCAGACTCCACGAGCTGTATCTTTATGTCCCTTCTGTCACCAAAGTGTGGTGGAGGAAACACGTTAATGACTTCCCCGAGATCTCTTTACAGTTATCTCAGATGTTCCTCTCCTTTACAGAACTTACTGAATAAGGCAAGTCAGGGTCAAGGGTACTCAAGATTAATAGGTCAAGTTCTCATTAACTTCAGCAATTAAATTACCTATCTACAAACACAGCCTGAATAATCCTATACTTCAAACATTACAGATGAACATCTAAGCAAAGGTAAATAAAACAGGACACAAGGAAAACTAGAACTAAGACACATTTTGTATAGACAAACCACTAATCGCTTACTTCCTCTTTCTAGGTATATATTCTAGCTCTCCTTCCTCCAGGAGAGAAAGGCAGCTCCCTCCAAAAGCAAAGAATTACATTCAGTCCTGGTGTGATTTTTCACTGTCTTTTGTAGAAAGAAGAGCGATGAATGTGGTCCCAAGTTTATATTACACCCAGCATTACTCAGGGAAGACCAATTTTCAGAAAGTTGAAGGGGTTAAAAAACCACCCAAGCCTCAAGGGTCAGCCATTACAGTGTGTTTTCCCCCAGCTCCAAGGACATATAGGAACTCCAGCCCACTCTTAACTGCATGAACCGTGGGGTCTAGGCACAGAAATCAAGAACAAGGAATCTTTCACAGACTCAGTGGTCTAAAGCCTATGACACCAAATCTGAAGAGCAATACTAAATTCAAGTTAATATTAAATTCAACTAATATTAAATTCAAGTTGTTAATTTACTCTTTATTTTTCAAATGTTATTATGTGTGAATACTAATAACCTCTGGTTCCAAGCCACACTGTGCTGAATGGAGTTTTGCTCTCTCCACTTATCCAGAGAGCAAGACTTTACCTACCAGAAGGTGGAGTTGTGGGAATGTGGGAGGAACCACGGAAGATTTTTACTCTAACTGGATTTTAGAAAATTTTAGAGAGCACAGAGAGTCTGTGCTGGGGCTTTCCATAGATATTCCAGTCACATTAATTCTAGCTAAGACCTGCAGCTATTTCAGGAAGCTTTAAAAGCAGCCAGGGAGTGACGTCTTCCTCTTATTCATACACACAACTCCATTCCCAAGGGCTGAAATTCAAACCAGTGAAGAGGACTTGTGTACTAGCTTTTACTCCACTGAAGACTGGGCTCCACAGGCAGTGAAAGAAAAGAAAGCAATGCGGGTGGTCTGATATTACCGTTTACAGAACGCTTCAACAGAAAATAAACTACTTTTGCTCCGCTGCAATGATCTTCAGGACAAAGGAGAGGAAAATCAAAGACCACGTCAAGGGACGAAACCGGTTTGGTAAGTTAGGTAGCAG
>NW_010225954.1:35536-50359 GCF_000690775.1 Eurypyga helias
GCAGCCTTAACAAATTATTCTTGCATATCATGAGTGCTTTTCTCTCTCAGATTACATGTTGTGTCCTGAAAACTCAGCGCTCTTGAAACTCTGCTCACTGGGCATTTGTCTTCCCAATGCAAAACTGAATTCCTACAGCAGCTCTGTGTTCATCTTAAATGGAGGTGAGACAAAAGTGAGACATATTTATTGGGAGTCTTGGTGAAAAGACATGCCAATAAAAAAAAAAATTCAGAACGGGAGAGCAGGGGCTAACCTCAGCTGTACATGAATTTATGCAGTTATTCAGGGATCTTCAAGCAAAAAAAGATTATTAATTCTAACATTTTTAATCCCTATTGTTTGTACTGAAGTACTGTTTCAAGACCTAAGAGGATGTGCTGTGGTAAGAACTACACAAAACCAGGGAACCTTTCCTAAACTGAAAGTTAATGAGCTAAACAATAAAATGGTTTGTATTCCAAAGGTGAAACAACAATAAAAAGTGGTAACAGGACTTACCAAAGAAAGAAGTCAAAGAAAAGTAAATCAGGTGATAATGGTTATAGGCCTCAATCCTAACATCTTTCCAGATTCCTTGAGTGGGAAAAGAAGGGCCCCAGTCCCAACTAAATGAACACTGCTCCTGAAACACAGAATTACTATATTACATTTGCCTATTTTTCACACAGACATCGAGGCTGTGCCAGAAATAAAAATTATTTGCTATCTAGAAATAAAATACTGCAATTTCCATAAACCCAGAAGAGCCTACAGTATTTTTTCTTACTTCTTGACCAGAACTCTGCTGCTACTACCTATATTATATCAAAAATACAATTTTGTATTAAACATCCATGTATAGCAAAATGTTATATAGTGCGAGAGCAAAACACCACCTAGGCCACCACTTAAAAGATCAAAAAAACTAAGCCAGCAGGTTACTCTGGCTAAGATAATTCAGTTCTGAATTATCTTAGTTCGTAATGTCAGTATTTAATCGTATACCTAAACGACAAAGTATGCAGAAAACTGATGGTTACAAATGTTAAAGTATTCTAAAAGAACAATGTCAAATTAAAAATCGTGGATATAACTGAAATGCTTTATCCCCTATTTTTTGTTGTAGCACCACAGATTAGTACAAGGAAAGAGATGATTATGTCTGGTGCGTTTGTGTCGTTCAGTCATGTTTCTCCCCTTTTTGTGGTTCTCTTATACAAAAACAAAGGGAACAAAAACATGGTTGAAAAATAGCTTAGTCCTGGTTCTAACATCAGAATAACTGTCAGAATTATAAAATGCTGGTCGGGCAGTGAAGTACCTACACTGCTTTCCATTTAGCTGTTTTCAAACCTGCTCAGACCTCTAGTTAAGAAATCCCTTGAAGACATCTATTCAGCTGCCCGCCAAGCTTCACACAGCCCCAGCCCCCAAAGCAAATACAATAGATCGCCTTAAAGTCTTGTACAGTGGCCTACTGTTCTAAATTTAGAGACTAATAACTTACAGCCCAGGCATACTAATTTTGGCAAACCACATTGCACAAGTCTGGCCTATCCCTTACATCGCTGAAATCGCTGCCTGCCTATCAAGTTGCAAAAGAACCTTCCAGGAAGCAAGCACTGCACCTATTTCAAGTGTAAAAACAGGGACAACACATTCTTAGAAAACAAGTCAGAATGAAAGTCATTTTCCCTTTATAAAAAATAAACAAATGAATCACTAACAGATTGTCAGGTTTCACTATTAATATTGCTATCAGACTGCTATCAGAAACAGCACAAGAACAACACGCTTGTTATCACTGAAGTACATACCAGGCTTGCGTTTTGCCAGAAATTCCTAGTAAGAATTAGATACATTTACTGCACTTCATACTGACCCTCAAATGTGCAGTACATACTGACCCTCGGTTACTTCAAGATGGTAAGCAGCCAGCTTACTTTAGCAATGTCCTAGTATGTTTTGTTTACTTTTAAACACCGTTGTTGCCATATACTTGGAACTAAAACTGTTTCTGGAAATATCTGGAGCAGCTTCCAAGTACAAACAACCCTTTTGAAGAAAAGCACTAACGCACTTTCTTACAAATTTAAAGTTATAGTTCAGTAAAGCATAAAATCGTTCCTGGCCACTTTTGCTCTGCAAGTAAGTCTACAGCTGCTTAAGTGCCTTCTTCCTTCCAAGCTCCTCCCTGCACTGACTCCTAAGAAACACAGTGGACTCAGAAGAATTAATCCATTTTCTAAAACATAGCAAAAATAAAAGTAGCAGCAAGTAGTAATAAAGACAACATCTTAATCCCGAAGGATCTTCCCAGGACAACATGAAGTCCATCTTCCAATTAACAAATTTTAAAGGAAATCACTTTTGGGTGTAGATTAGCAGAATTCCAGTCATTTTTTTGAGGAGGCTCTAAAAGAACTTTATTGAAAAGATTAAAAATTATTAACGAGAAAGTGGAGACACACATGCAAAAACACCCAAAAAAGAGAAATTCCAAAATGACACCACCTAGCCATTGTCTCTAGCTGCTGCAAAGCTATCAGAAATATATGAGATGCTACTCAAGTGATAGTTTGTCTTGAGTAAGTTTTAACAGCAATGAGGCCATGTCTTCAATCAGAGTTTCTGAGCTTCATTCATGTATATTACATTGCTATTTTCACTGAGTATGTACTTATAGGTCACGCTTCACAGCGCCGTAATGAGACCAAAACAGGTACTCTGTTAGGCAATGCTTCCTGGGACGTGCCAGAGCTGCCCAGTATAAATAGCAAGAGCAAACACACAGAGCTGCTTGGCTGAGATTTTTACAGCCTTGGCAATATACACTGGTATCTGCAACAGTGAACTCTATTGTCAGCATACATTGCTAAATGCACCCAGCAGATCAAAATTTACTGATCACACATTTCCCAATGCTATCCTGCTCTCTTAGCAGCAAGTCTCCTTGCTGATTCCTTGATGAAAACGGCCCTTTAAAAATTCTTTATCACCTAGGTATGAAGCCTGTCCTTTTTATGCCTCTTGTATCACTGATATGGTAGATCACACGTTTCAGGGGTGGGCGGGGGGGGAGGGAAGCTGTGATGAAAAAATATGTCCTGCTTATAAAATGACATTGCAGGTTTCAGAATACACCTGTAAGAACAGCACATGGTGCGTTCCTCTTTCCGAGCCTGAAGCCAGAGACAGACCATTCTGCCCCTACCTTTCTGATGAAATTAGCGTGGCACTCTCCTTTCTGCACAGGCGGAGGACAGGCCGGGGGGATGCTGTATGCTCTGTGGCATCTGCTCTGCTCTGCTGCATATGAAACAGCTGATAAGAAGCGGACTTCAACAAAATTGACCTCCTTGATCATGCTGGTAATATCAAAGCTCTAGGTCAAGAAAAGAGAAAAAAATCATTACAGCGCTGACCTTTATTTATGAGATTTCTAATCACTGTTACACTGGGATTTTAATACCATACATACATTATTCAAAGGCATTTGAACTAGTGTCAACAGGCTTTTGAAGGAAAAGAAAAGCTACTTCTTAAGCTGAAAAAAGTAAATACACAGTAACATTCCAGATACAAGGAGATGTTGCTGGGCCAAACCCCTTTCACCATACTGAGTCCCCACTGCAGGCTGCAGCACTCTGCTTGCACACAGAAGTGCTTGAAGGATAAGGACAGCAAGGGAATATTCACACTCCTTCCTCGCTCAGAACTCACGTGCCTCTTTCCAGAAAGAAACCTTGTTCCAACCCAGAAAGCTGGTCCATACAGGTGCCCTTCCAACTCACGCTGTGCTGCCAGCTTATCTACCGCAGGGCCCTGAGCTGCCTTTTGCGTGAATGCTGCAAAGTTGTGTTTCATGCCACCTGCGCTCTCCTCCCCAAAGTGTACAGACACGCAATCTATGCCAGCACCAAATAAAGCATCTGAGGGCTTCCTCACTTCCTCACGAAAAATCCCCTTTAGTGTGGCTGTCAGAAGGACAAATGTTTGGATTTAGAAATATCCAGCGCTATCAAGATAATATAGTTCCAATGGCTAATACCCATTTCTTCGTCACAGTGTTCGTTTGTGACAAGCCAAGTCTTGGCAGTTTTCTCCAACTTGGGAGCAGCCCAGCTAGCATCACTTCTGTCTGCAGCATACAGCAGAAAGTAACAAAATCAATCAGTTTTCTCCTTACAGAACCTTCACAGACTCCTTCCTGCAGACACAGGTGTCATGTGGAACAGGTGAACAAAGCAGAAGTCTGCATCACAGTAATCCTAGACTCAATCTAATACAGTTCACGCTGGTTTTACAGTGAAGGCCATCTCATAAACAGTTACAATCTGAGACAGAACCATGTTGCAGAAACAAGGGCAAAATAATACTGGTTCCCAGTTCTACAGAGCCTGCTACTTGCAGCCCTTTAGATACTCTACAAATAGTAAATAATTACAATTTCATAAAAGCTCTATGAAATTTCTTATTTTACAGATGGTAAAACTAAGTCACAGAGAAACTAAGTAATTTGCCCTAGGTTGTACAGACTCAGGTGGCAGAATCTGTCTCTCATGTCTCAGACCAATACCTCTGCAATAAAGCCTGCCAGAATGGTAAACACTGAGATAGGAAGACACCAGATTTCCTTTGTAATTCATTTATTCCACTAACATTCTTCCTTGAACTTTTCCATTTTTGATTCTTTTAAGAGAAAAGTCAGGATTGTCCCTTATGCTAGTACCCAGAATAATTTTGTATTTTTAAGCTATAAAATTGATTTGAATGTTTTTGCCACTCTCAAGATCATTTTCTGATGAGTACTTTCATGATGCCACAGGCTAAGTCCAAAAATGCAAGACAATGTTATCAAAATCCCAACAGTAAAAATCAAAAACCCTATGTAAAAAAAGGTATGGAAACATTTACAAAGGCTTTGCAACACGTCCCTTTTCATTTCAGTATTCACATGTAAACCACTCTAATACCAATTAGTAAGCAGATTTACAGCTAATATAACAGATTTAAGCTTATGTTTTCTAGGAGCTGTGACAGATCCCAAGAAGTAAGACATTATTAACTGAACTGATCCTCTTGCATGTGTCCACTCGTTTAGAACAAGACACATTCACCTGACCCTGCTGCTACTGAAAAGGTAAGTACACTTCTCTTTCTAACAGTTATCTGGTTGTACATGCAGTCCTCAGGTCAACACTTTCTGTGTCCAAGGACCTGTCTTTATGTGTACTTGAATGCACTCAAAGTGCTCAGCCCAAAAGGGCTTTGAGGAAAAACCAGAAGCACATCCAGAAATAAACACGTTACTTACATATCTGTTGAACATGTTGTCCGTTCTCCCAAGAGTGATATTGTTGATCAGGATCTGAGCTACTGTATCCACTCCCTCGAAAACCAAATTTACTTTCTGCCACTCTCTACAGAAGATAACACGTGCATAAAAAACTGTTAGAATACCTAGAGTTAAGAAGGCAGAGGAGACAGAGGATATAAAAATTTATGTCACCATTATCTTTAGCAGCAGTCGCCTCAACTACCTCCAAAACCGTTTGACTTAGTATGGCTAGGTGCATCTTTGAATAGTCAAATTAAGACGACAGCTGAAGTGGCTGAAGCCTGCAGCACAACATGGTCACATACCCACCAGATACCATCAGATGGGACAGTTTCCCACTAGCCTAAGTATTACCCTTCCTTAGCTGGCAATTCAGAAGTAATTTTTAACAATTAAAAAAACCCCAAAACCAAACCCATGGAAAAAACAGCTACTGAAGTGTTCTTCAGCAACAATTTTGCAGCTGCACATTATTGCATAATGTGTTTTATTAGATACAGAAGTATTAGGCAGATTTTGAGCTGGGGGATTAACTGGCAATTCTGCATGAAAGATGGCACAGAACTATTTTAGACATATCTTTACTGCATACCTGACGTCAAAGGGAGTTTTGAATGTCCTGCTGTAAGTCCAGTTATCCAGTGAGATCCATCTGTACATCACATCATTAAATCTATAGTATGGATCCTAATAACAGACCAACACCAAGAAAAT
The DNA here is from genome assembly GCF_000690775.1 of Eurypyga helias. Classification (NCBI taxonomy): domain Eukaryota; kingdom Metazoa; phylum Chordata; class Aves; order Eurypygiformes; family Eurypygidae; genus Eurypyga; species Eurypyga helias. The sequence goes on from NW_010225954.1 coordinate 41,574, forward strand.
GACAAGACTTACTTACTAGTACTGTTATTACATGAAATGCATCATAATATCCATTAGATGAGCACTTCTTATTTCAGACAGTCTGCAAATACGAAATCCACCTTATTTTGTTAGTCCTGATATTCCTTTTCACGTTTGAAATGATATGTGAAAGCAAAGCTTTGGTAATATTTGACTTTACTTACGCAGGCCAAATCCCGTTTGCTATAATCATTCGTACTCAAAGTGAGCAGAATTTGGTTTTATGTAAGAAATGACTGGGCTGGAAATTTTTTTAAAAATCAAGACAGCTTGCGACTTAATGAGAGGAACAGAAACATGATCACCCTCATAATGAATGAGAAAGTAAGACTAACTGGACTTTAAGAGGCAAAGAAACAGCAGTTTAGGCCTCTAAGGACAGCAGCGAACAAATCTCTACTGTTCAAACAATTGCAAATACTCTGGTTGCTTCTTATGACCTATTCTTGATGTGAGAGGGAGAAGGAGAAGTAACACAGTTTGGTTTGTTGTATAAAATTAAACAACCCCTCTTGAGAATAATACTGCTTTTCCCTTTAATCACACTACCCAGGAAGAATAAAGGCACAGTTGGTCTCAGCTGTGCCCTTGACCTTTTTGGCTTTGCGCTGTACTTATTACCTTACAGTGGGTTATAATGTTCCTCGCCTAGGCTGAAGCGATGGGTTATGTGGGCCTGACAACCCACTGCCTTGCACCTCCTCCAAAGGCAGCGGAAAAGTATGGCGTTACATCCCCGTGGCAGACAGTTCAGACTGCAGGTGTCCGGGTCAGTGACTGGCAGCTCAGCTCCACCCCCTTCAGCAGCTGCACTGCTGAACTGCTATCCCAAAACAAAGCCCAACCTCTTCTGGCCTGCAGTACTCAAACCCAGCTAAGAGAGAGCATAGCTGCGTTAAGGTTCCCTTTGGTACGAGCCTTCTACAGCATCAGCACAGCCATCTGCCCTGAACATCCAGAGTCACACTGAAGAAAACCTGCCTAGCTTTTTTTCTTCTTCCTGAAGCTCAATATTTCTCCTCATTTCAGGAGTCAGTATAGACACTAACGACACTTCTGGATTTGAAATCTTCTGAAAAAACATGGTGTCACATCTCATATTTGTTTTACAATGAATAGGGTCAGGCTCTGTGTTACAGACACAAGTCTATTTACATGGCAGAGCAAAACCATAGCATCTAAGTTACTGTCCTCAGTAGAATAATCTCTTCTGGAATCCCACAGCAAAATAAACATCGGAAGGATATAGACCAGGTGGAGCAAGTCCAGAGGAGGCCACAAAGATGCTCAGAGGGCTGGAGCACCTCTGCTATGGGGACAGGCTGAGAGAGTTGGGCTTGTTCAGCCTGGAGAAGAGAAGGCTCTGGGGAGACCTTATAGCACCTTCCAGTACCTGAAGGGGCCGACAAGGAAGCTGGGGGGGCCTTTTTACAAGGGCCTGTAGTGACAGGACAAGGGGCAATGGGTTTAAATTGAAAGAGGGGAGATTTAGATTAGACATCAGGAAGAAGTTCTTCACAGAGAGGGTGGTGAGGCACTGGAACAGGTTGCCCAGAGAAGCTGTGGATGCCCCATCCCTGGAAGTGTTCAAGGCCAGGCTGGATGAGGCTTTGAGCAACCTGGTCTAGTGGAAGGTGTCCCTGCCCGGGGCAGGGGGGTCGGGACTAGATGATCTTTTAGGTCCCTTCCAACCCAAACCAGTCTATGATTCTATGATCGTTCCTTGAGCCCACACAGAGGGAAAGTTGTCGCCTTGCCTCTACATGCTATGCTTGATCCATCAAATTTCTAACTACAAGGGATAAGAGTCAAGAAGGAAAGGTCCTGTTACTTCAGTATAACTGTGACCTCCGCACTGGTAATAGAGAGAATTATTGGTAATAATTCTCTAAAAGTTGTCTGAGCTTACCAGAACCATTACCAGAGGCTGGATGAGGCTTTGAGCAACCTGGTCTAGTGGAAGGGGGGCCCGCCCCGGGCCGGGGGGGTGGGACACGGCGGGGGGGTTGGAACTAGATGATCTTTGAGGTCCCTTCCAACCCTAACCATTCTATGGTTCTATGATTCTATGGTTCTATGATTCTATTACTGAATTTTAAGATATCCATACCATTACTTTTATATGCAAAATGTTTGGGGAGTGTATCTCAGACCTTTATTAAGATGCAAAATGTAAGGCTAATAAATGCATATTCAAATCTAATATTTAGGCTCATAAAAGAAACTGTTAAGATTACTGTATTGAAACAACAAAATACAAGCATCAAAAGTCAGAGTCCATGAAAACCCACAAGATGTCCTTAAAAAGCACGTGTCTAACAACCGTACCTGCATGTGGAAAACCTGCATGTTAAATTTCAATCAGCACCACTTGTATGTGTGAAATACCTAACAAAAGGCATGAGATGCAAGTTGTAAATGCACTAGCAACAGCAGACTCTAAAGACAAACCCAGTTTCCTTAGTGGTCAAACAACTGATATCTGTGCCTCACCAAAAATCAGGACCCTGCATAAAAGAAACCTGCACTGTTTCTCCATGAACGCATGGATAGCGAGACTTTAATGAAGAAACATCTGACGTCTGGAGAACACAAAACTGGCTGTCTAGCAGCAGAGAGAAATGTAGGAATGTTTCATGAGGGGCAGAAATGACACCATCAGATGGGCTCTTAGAGCAATTTACAGAGCTGCTTCTTTAAATCTGCTCAGAGTGTACTGCAGATCCTTTTTCCTGAAGGGGCTTTCTTCTGTATTAATCTACAGCCTTCAAACGTCAAGAACGGCATTGGCTGCTACAGTATGTGTCACAGAAAGTGCTAATTAGCCCCTTCTGACTCCTATGAATCCTCACAGGCATGTTGCTTCCCCACAGGCATCCACCTTTTTAGATGGGAAGCTCCTAGTAGCTTTATATAAAATTTAACAGCTTACTGATATCATTGCTACATAACTAGTAAAACACCTTATATATCACACCAAAAAGCTGTTAAATGCTAATATTGATAAGTTATTTTAAGCATTACATGCTGCTTGTTGTAATATCAGTCATGTGGCAACGTTCAAGTGATGACTTGAAGGCAATTCTCAAGGCTCAGGAAAAATGCATGACCACAGCAAAGTCCTGTAAGAAAGGAAAACTACTTCTCCAATAAATACACTTGTGAGATTATTGATTTTTTCATTACTAAATGCAACTCTTTTGAGTGCTGGAAGATGTAACTATAGAAGTCAAGTTGTTTGGATTTATCTGAAACAGAATTTCATCCCATATTAAAACAGCTCACATGAAATCAAAGCTTTAATTCAGAAAACTGGATGACAAAAGGGAAAAAAAAAAGACCTTTAAAACTCTTCAGAGAACTGGAAGAATTTGAAAGATGGTAGGAAACAGACTGCACAAGTATTAAATATACTTTGCACTCATCAGCTCAACATGTTCCTGGAAACAAGTCAACATCTAAAACAGCTAGTTTTAGATCCCACCAAGCATGACAACCTCGCATTTTCCCGCTCCCTGCAATTTGGGGAAAAATTCTGAACCACTCAAACTGCCCGTTTGTTCTCTGCTACCAACTCAAAAGCTCTAAGTAAGCAACAAACCACTTGCTAAGAGGAGGTGAAAAGCCCTGCCACAGAGCATCAAAAGGAAGCAATTTCCAGTTCGGATAACAGAACATCATCAGGACTTCAAAAGCGCTGGCAGCCCTGGGCTGAAGGCACTGCCAAGTGGCTAGATGGAAACCTCTCCTTGCAATGATTTTAAGGGGATATTGAAAAGCTACAGTCATCTAAGGTAAGAGCTTCTCCTGTTAAGCAGCAAACGGAAGAGAGGTGAGCACATCAGAAGTGAGGCTTCTGAGCACAAGTGGGAGAGTTGTGCCAGGCATGCCCTGACCCCATGAAGGACCCCACACAACCCGGAGTCCAGGGCAGCACAGCACAAACACCTTAATGACTCTACACAGAGCCAGCTGGATCCAGGCAGAAGATCCATGTCTAATAAAATGAAATGTAATAAAGGGAAAAAAACTCAGATTCCTCTGTCTTACCCTATTTGTGTTATGATCTGATTTGAAACTGCCTTGCATGTTCTCTCATAAATCAACTCCGCTGATATTTCATACTGTAAGAAAATCCTGCCGATGTAATAGATTACCAAAATAATCCTTGCAAGTGATGTCTCATGATTTACAGTTTAATAATATTGCTGTTGCCAACTTCAAACTGGAAACTCAACAGTTAAAGATACCCATATCCATGCACGCCTTGATATCCCACACGACAGCAGTCAGAACGTCTATTCATCCAATTTTCAGCAAGCCCAATTCCACATATTTATAGCTTGAAATCAACCTGAACTAACAGTAGTGATGAATGGATCGTATTCTTGGAACGTAAGTTTTGGAAGTTCATCCTAAAGTAATTAATTTTCAGTAGTTACTCTAACAAAGCAGTGAAGTGAATGTCACCTTATGCTTCATGTGTGTTACAGCTGAACACTAAGCCTAATACTACTGTAGAGTTAATTGACAAGATAGTAATACCCATTGCTTAACATTCTTTCAAAACTGCTGATTTTAACAGGCTACTGTAACTTTTATCTATTTTAACTTCACAAGCTTTCGAAAGATAAACTTGAGTATCCTTTAATATTCCTAAGTTTCACTAAGGCTCTTCAACACTTTCACGTGTGTTCACACAACTCAGCAGAGCACATATGTTTCAAAGGAAAATAATATATTTCTATTAATCAACTATTTCATCAATGAATGCCATTTAACCTGTTAGAACCATATGATACCCAATGAAATTGCTACCTGACTTGCTCTGAAAAACCTAAGCTACGATGAAGTGCCAGAAAATATGGAAGAGTATTTTATACAAATGCAGAACAAGCTACAGAAAACCCACACTACTTTACAGAACTGCAGAAATATCACTTGAGATACATAAGCTTCTGTCTCTTCTCATATATTTTAATATCCACATATGACCAAGACCACTGTAACCTTCTGTATCAAGTGTACGTCCTTGCTGCGTAACAGGGCAGAAACTGCAGTGTTATCCAGCCCCTACATTAGCATCACTGCTGCAGACCCCCATTAATAGTTCTTCACAAATTAAAGTGATAGCTAATAAGACTAAACAGCCTTTCTGCGTGAATGCAAACAGCTGGCAGATGAGAAATTCCAGCTACAACAGCTATATTCATCAGAGTTGAAATTTTATAGGAGTGACCTGCCAGCAGCCATGGTATCATGCAGTACTTGGATAGGACATGCTAGAGGACAACTATTTGTAGCACAAAGATTTAATGCCCAAGTTACCTGCTGACACATACTGCTTATCGGAACTGTGCCTGAAAGCAAATACTACACTGACGGTAGTTAAAACTCAGTCTTCAGACAAAGTGGTTTCTGCAAATCTTCTTTCTCCAGAGATGTAGGGTTAGCAATAGATTTGCTGCAGGTTTGTAAAACATCCGCACGTACGCCTGAGCTTTCCACTAACTCTGACTATTGCCCTTGTTTACGTGCATTTCACATGTTTTTTTTAAGTTGTACAGGCAAATAGTAGTAAGAGCTATGGAATCCTAATGCAATGTTATTAAAACAACCCAGCTGAACACATACGCTGATGCTATCTCCTGCCCTTAGAGCTTTAATCATAGTTCATCCAGCATTTGAGCTACGCTGGCTGAACACAGAAGAAAACAGTAGGAAACTCAAAAGTATTCTAAGACACGCCTATTTAGTGCTTTCAGCATCATCCCTAAGATGAAGAGGAAAGACCCCTCTAGAACAAATGCTAAGAAGACCCAGAGTGATGAGTAACGAACCCTCAGTGCTGAAGAGATGGATTTCAACTCGAAGCACGGCCCGCACAGCAGGTTCAAGTAGAGCTACACACAGGCAGTCGGCCAGAGCAACCCCGGGCAAGACCAGTTTGTGTATCGACCTACATTTGAAATCAAGCACACATTGACAAATAAGTTGCTTGCAGCCTACTCTTGCAAACTAAGCCATGTTTTGCAGGCTTAATGCCTAGCAACTTATTCTCACTGCCATCCTTCTCCTCATTTGTGAGATGCCCACTAAGCTACGCTGCTGGAGCAGGCCCTCCCAAATTTTGTTTTGAATTTCTGTTTTGGTTGCTAACCCATGAAAAATTCCCAAGGAGAAAGCAGCAAACGATAGAGTGCTATCTGCAGTTTGCAAATCACGCAGAAAAATAGCACATGGATTTTACTGGGTCTTGCTGTCCAGAATAATTTATTTCCCACTACTTTGTTCTCCTATTTTGCGGTACAGCTTTTCCGCCCAATCTTTGGGTTTGATTACAAGCAGTAAGCTTTTGGATTACTGGTCTACTGATGTTTGCAGTAGGATGAATAAAAATCCTACACTCCAGAGCAAAGAGCAAAAGGAGCAAATGAGAAAAATACTCAAGAGCAAAGCTTTGGTATTTAGGCAGCTACAATAAAACTCCTAATTCTGCACTTGATGCAACCCCAAAAAGATTTCCAGAAATAATAAGCACTGGAGAAATGGAGCAACCAGTGATCTGTACCTCTCAAATTCAGACTCTTTGCATGCTTTTGTGTAAGTAGGAATACAGGACTATGATTTTAGTCAGCTGCATTTGAAAACATTTGGACATAAGCATTTTCACCGCAGCGAAGAAACCTCAGGACAAACAGCTGAGCTACACTGTGCAGCATGAAGTCACATGTTGCATTGTCACGGACTGCCTCCAAACAACCCAGGATTGCTACTATACCTCAGCTATGGTGGCAGGGATTGATGACATTTAACACTATCTGTGGTTAATCTGAAATCTGCTAAGGCTGCTCCCATATTTTGGTATCCTCTCCATTCTATCTTTTAAACAAAAAAGTGATTTAAAAAAATTTAGTTATCCTAGGGCAAATATTTGTGTGAACACTTCTTTCTGTAAACTAGGCTTTGATAAATCGAGTAGGAGTGGTTTTAAGTTGATCTTAAGTTATCTGTACACATCTATTCACGGTGACAATTTAGCTCATTGTGAGCCTGGGACTCCAAGCCAGGTCCAGTCCAGAGGTCACGCAATGACACTAGCGAAGTGTTTCGCTTAACTCAGCTCCTCCACAGAGCGTACTAATTCTACCACCACCAATGTAGCAACAGTTTCCAAACTATGGTGGGTTCACACCCAGCCGTATCAGCCTGTGTATGGAGCAAGTTCATACGTGTATTCACATAAAGACATTCTAGGTGTCCACAGCCAACCATCATCGATTTAATTAGCCAAGCACCCTTCTACCTATTAGCAGGCCCCATGCTGCTGGCCAAGGGCTGACTAAGCTTCATGCCTTTGTGCCGGCTTGGGGTTATGCCCAGGCACATGAGGGTGCATGATTGCAGCCTCACGTCCCAATACCATGCTGCTGCTTAAAATGACTAAAATTACAAGTCAGTTTACAGCAATGCAGCTAAATTAGCAACCACATTTTCTCACTTCATAAGAGTACTTCATGCGAGCGATTAAACGTGAGTCTTTCTGTCATTACCTTGTGTGCGTGAGTCAGTGCATTGGTCACAGTTTCTCCTGAATGATTATTCACACTTCTTCTAGCAACACCTCCCAGCACAGCCAAACATCCGTGACATTCGGTTTAACCTTAAGCACTTTTGCATGGGAGAAACTGGCACAGTTCTCTTCACTGATCCTCCCTACGCAGTCTACCTGCCCACTGCACTTTTTAAGACTTTAGAAAAGCCACTTTAAAACCTTCATTGCATACATTCAACACGTCATGTCACGGCGCACAAATGTTGAAACAAGAGACCACCATGGTTCTGCTTATCCCTTCTTAGTGTATTTACTTTTCCAATGTTGACTATTTCTTATATCTGGAAATAACACTCTTTGGAGTATATCATTAGTACTGGGATTCCCAACCTGTGCCAGCACAGAATAATGCTAAAATTATCCTGCCCTCTGCAGCGTCACTTTTTCCTTACATCTAACTTTAGTCAGAGAAGGACAATAAACTGAAGAATAAAAATTAAAGAATAGAAAATATAAGATGCTTGCATCCAGAACGTATTCTTAAAATAAATGCTGTACAAGAAACGCAACATTGGGGCCACAAGAAAGGCAATGCATAGATAGGTCTGATACTCAAGACAACACATGACGACGCAAGTGCATTTATCAGCTTTATAGATGATTTTAACTTCACTATGTTTTATTTCTTTTCCTTGTCCCAGGTACACCTTTCACTTTCCACATATTTCCTTTTAAAAAGGCATCTTACTGGACTGCTGAGGCAGCTGGTGCCACGTTTCTTGTCAGGCGTGAGTGACCGGCAGCTTATGCTGGTATCGGGGTACTTGGCTACCAACCCACAGCTGCAGTTTTGGCCACCTGGCCCAGGAAGCGGTCACTATGATTTCCTATGTCCAAGATCTAAAAGAGGCAGTAGTAAGCAGAAGGAGCAAAACTTCTCACAAGTCTTAAGGCAGGAGCTGGTCTGTTAAATACTGCAGCCACCAAACCCTTTGCCCGTAGGGGCTAAGGAAAAGGCCTGGCTGCTGCGCCGGCAATGCCAGCGGGCCCTGCAGCGGCCGTGACAGCTCCGGAACAGAGCCGTGTGCTGGGGGCGAGGAGTCGCCGCTAAACGTGATCCTGGAGCCCTCACACGAGGGACGGGCGTCTTCCTTCTCGTGGCAGGCTGCCCACTGTGGCGCGGGGCGGTGCGGCGGGGGTGAGGCTTCCC
>NW_010225955.1:0-1015 GCF_000690775.1 Eurypyga helias
CTACAGCTTTTTTGTGTCATTTCAAACCTTTACTCTGTAAAAACCCAATCCTATCCATTGTACAAGGATTTCTAAAAAACTTAATATTTGAAATACAAAACAGTGTAAATAATTAATATTCATATTCTTAATATCAATATTATAATTAGTTCTACACAAGCTAAAGGAATTCTAATACAATTAAAACCCTCCCATATTTTGACTATGTGCTTTATATTGTGTAAAACTAAATTCTTACCCTCCACTTAAAATAAATGAAAAAGAGAAAGGTGTTTTGATCATTCAGAACTGTGACAGAATAATAGAAGTGCAACATGTAATCTTCAGTAGTATAGCTATTTTAAAATCAAATTACCAAATAAACATTGAAACTCTTCACTTGTGAGTCCAGCATCAGCACAGAGCAAATGCAATGCCTGTGCTAACCATTTTTTAATTAGAACAAGCAAATCCAACTGAAGCATTCCCCAAACAAAAGGAGTTACCTACAGGCTCTTTGTAATTACTACCCTTCCTCATCTGCCATTCTTCGCTTACCAGTGAGGATTTTCAGAGCTTTTCTACCGTTCTTCATGACACTGATATCTTTCTCTTCTACATTTTTTCATTGTGCTTTCTGGCACTGTGGGTTGCTGGTTGTACTGGTGGTAGCAGGGATGACCGGCAATGGACATGGGATCTGTGTGCCACGTAAAGCCCAGACAAAGTCTCTGTGACTTCCTGGGACTGCAGCAGTAGACCTCTGTCATGGTTTAGACCCAGATGGCAACCAAGCACCATGCAGCCGTTTGTTGACTCCTCCTCCCGATGGGATGGGGAGGAGAAAATACAAGGAAAGGCTGGTAGGTCAAGATAAGGACAGGGAGGGATCACTCACCCATTATGGTCACAGGTAAAACAGACTCAAAGAAAAATTAATTCAGTTAGTTACCAATCAAATCAGAGTAGGATAATGAGAAATAAAACCAAATCTTAAACTACCTTCCCCCAACCCCTTCCTTCTTCCCAGGCTCAG
>NW_010225956.1:0-36300 GCF_000690775.1 Eurypyga helias
ATAGGACAGGAGGAAATGGCCTCCAATTGCATCAGGGGGTGTTTGGTTTGGATATTAGGAAAAACTTCACTGAAAGAGTGCTCAGGCATTGGAACAGGCTGCCCAGGGAAGTGGTGGAGTCACCATCCCTGGAATTGTTCAAGGAACGTGTAGATGTGGTGCTTGAGGACATGGTCTAGTGGGTATGGTAGTGTTGGGTTAATGGTTGGACGAGATGATCTTATAGATCTTTTCCAACCTTTGCGATTCTGTGATTCTGTGACTTTAGGTTGACTGGCCAGTAGCTCCCCAGATCTCTTCTTCCTTTTTTCTGAAAATGAGTGGAATATTCACCTTTTTTTTCAGTCCTTGGAAACATCTCACAACTGCCATCCCCTTTCAGGGATGATAGAGTGGCATTGTAGGGACATCTGCAAGCTCTTACCTCTCGCAACTTTCTGTGCAATTTCTAGTGAGTGTAAGAGAGAAAATATATTATAGACAGGAATTGCTTTACAACACAACACTGGTTCTTTCACACAAGTACTGAGTCAGAGAGAGATTTAGTGGAAAAGTAAAATACAGTCTTGCAAATATTGTATGGTCTATTTCCAATTTCTCAGTGTTTGGAGGACAGAAGGGTTGAGACAACCCAGATAAAGTGAAAATACAGGTTATATAACATTTTGTAAAATAAGCTGTAAGAACATACGTAGTATGTTTGTAAGTTTAGAAAACTTGTAACCTGCAGCCTGGAGACAGCAGGGACAGATTGGAAGAGCAGAAGGTGAGGTGGGGGTGATCTGAGAACTGCATGCTCCACATATACCCCTGACACTGACTCTGTGCCACAGACTGGTCTGTGGGCACAAGGCAAGGTTACCCGCATGCATTGATGAGTTATTGAATGACTGAGAGTTGTCTGATTGATAATGCATGTGTACTGAGGGGACCAGAAAACTCCACTTCATGTTTTTTGTAGATTTTGTGGAAGTACACCTAAATGTCTAAAGCACTCTCCATGAAGATTTCGATCTCTGACGCATTACCAACTAAAGAATCTTTCCTAAAGTTAAGAACTCTGATAGCCTTGCGTCAGTAATTAACCTACTCTGCAGTCTTTACCAAGCCTGTGAACTCATACAACATTGGGGTGTTTCAGGTTGAAAAAGTAGTGAGTGTGTGAATGTGGCCATTAAAATGCAACTTTGCTCTGTCTTGAAAGTATCAAACTTATCCCTGAATATCAGGAGGCTAAATGGTTTTTTGTTTGTTTGTTTGATTGAGTTTTTTCCCCCCAAATGCTTGTTTTCCAAGTGTACAGCTTGGTCATTCCCTAATCTTTCACCCAAACCTTTCAAATTCATGATATGCTCCTTTGCATAGAGCTCCAACACTTCAGTGTGCTCCAGATATATGCATTGAATATCTCCTCTCTATCCATATGTTCTTAGCCCAAGCTAATAATCAATTTTATTGAGTTTCAGAACTATGACAAGCCTTCTGAGTTAATCTCTGCTATGTGGGTTTCTTCCTGTTTTATTTCAAGATTGCTCTAAGATTTATCATAGCCTCATTTGTGAAACTGCTATTGCCTCATTGGAGCATAGTACAGAAAAAGCAGGAGGATCCAAAGGAATGAGGAGAGAAGCAAAAGGATTGTGAGTATCATTCAGAATTTGGCTCCAGTTTTAAACATCCAGAACCAACACGTGTCTTTATGAATAATGCATGGCATTTATTTGGGGTGTTGCAGAAATCAGTACTCACAGGATTGTTAGGAGGATAGCTGTACAACAAGATCTTTATTTTTACAGATGAAGAATCTTACAACATATCCATGCATGACAGGATGAAAGGCAGGGCTGCCCATACCACACTTGTGGGATCAGAAGTAGACCACCAGTCATGTTAGCCTAAAGTTGTGTCCAAGTTAATGAAACCTAAATCACAGCTAAACAAATTGTTATAGGTGCAGTATCATGCTTTCATAGTTGTTCTGCTTTCAGGACCCAAAAAGATGACACATCTGTCTACTGCAGTACCAGCTCAGGTTGGGCAAACTTGGGAATCATTTCTCCCAGTGGGAATCAGCAAGAGGTGCTCAAGCTGAGGACCAAGTTTCCAACCCCTTGGATTCTGACCCAGACCAAACTGTCCTTTTGAGGAAAGACATGTTAATTTTGAAAAGGTTTTTTTTTTTCCAAGTCTTGAAAAGAAAAAAAAGTTTTTTTTGTCCTGATGTTGTTTTTTTAAATCCTTTGTAAACTGAGCATTTTGTAAACTGAATATTTAATCAGCCGTCAGGACTAATCCTGTCTTTCATACACTGCTTGTGTAACAGAGCTGCATCCAATCTACACTATTCCAAAAGAGAAGGATGAGGGCTAGTCCCATAAGGACTCAGGTGAATGGATTCCAGAATTCATACATTGAGCTTTGCAGACTTTGGTCAGCAGAGCTCAGTGTTCATATGGGTTGTCTCACTTATTAAATCCTTATCTCTTTCTTTACTGTTTTCAATACTCCACTTTTCCTTAATGAAAGCTTAGCTTTGTTCATAAACATTGGGTGATCTATTGCCATTTGAGTAAAGTAAAGCTTGACTTCTCACTACATCTTAGAACTTAAGCTCAGCTGCTACTTTTTTTGGTGTTTGTTTTGTTGTTGTTGTTTGTTTGTTTGTTTTTGTTTGGGTTTTTTCCTGGGAAAACGTTATTTCCATAATCAAACTTCCGAAAGAGGAGATTTTCAAAGCAATGAAAAGCAGATAGGTGCCCAGCCAACTGAAAGTGAGGACCTTTTTAGAGTCTGTCTTTGATAATTTACCACTTCTCTTTTTCTGCATTTCTTCAGTTGGACACTAATTAACCCCGAGTCTGACTTTTGTTAGTCAGAACTAAAGCAAATACTGAAGCAAGAAGAAAACTGTTGGCCTTGAGTTGAAAAAATACAGCACAAGTATATTTTTGTATTACAGTCTGATTGGCTCTAATCTGATCAAATGTAAATATGAACTACCTCTACTGACTTAGAAGCATTAACGTGTTTATAAGTTGTCTGAGGTGAGGATAAGGCCCTGTGTCTTTGGCCTATGTGGAGCACTTGTTGCGTTAGAGTTAATGTATTTGAATTTTTTAAAGTTTTTGTGAATGTCACTTGACTACTCTGCCCTAATATGATGAACAACTCTTTTGTAAGATTTGTCTCTGTACGCAAGGAAGCTCACGTGTTATTGCTGTAATTTGGTACTTTGTGCTTCTTCCTGTGTACACCAGCTCCTGGGACAAGGGTACAGGGCGTTGGAGAATCATCTCAGCATTTATCTGTTTAGAAATTACATTCTGTGACAAATACGCACTTCCATCTTATTAACTATTTATGCCTGGGTTACTCAATTATTTAAGAAAATAAACCTTTTAGTGTCTAAATATTAAATATGTTCTTATGTAGTAGCTGTTAATTTGGGAATGTAGAAATGTGTACAGTTGTGTTTTGTTTTCCACCTCTCTTGCTGAGTTGCATATTCCTTTCTTCATATCAGACGTAGAATGTACCAGAGATTCTGGATCTGGTTGAGGCCAATGAGAAGTTTTGTTGTATTTCAGACCTGAAGAGTACACTTAATATGAACATACAGTCCCTGTACTGCAAGCACTATGCCCCCAAAACTCCTGATGAAGTTAAAACAACACTGAATTGAAGTGGTTGGTTTGAGGGCCATTGTTTAGTCACTCTGACTTTTTTGAAGTCAAGGAATTTAAGTACTTGTCTCGATTATGATATTTAAGTTCTGGTGCAGATGAAATGATGCTGCAAAAGGTAGCTCTTTTTGAACAGCCCAGCATTTAAAGGTGTTCCACTTCAGATCATAACTTAATCTGTAATTAAACCAGGCCGGTTTGTGAAACCAACTGGAATCATAATGCTGTTGCAGAATTTTTGTGGGTGTGTTGGTGGGAAACTTTGACTCAGGTGTATAGCTGTGAAAGAGAAAAGCAGAAACTGAATGAAAAATTTAAGATAAGGCACTGAGTAAAGTGTTTTATTTTTGTGTACTGAACAGCACATAACAAAATGAGGAAGCTTGTACTAAAAGCTGTAACATGGAAATGATAAATGAAGAATGTACTGACTGTTAAATTATATCACAGATTAAATGATTCACACATCGTAAGTACAATAATGGCAAGTCCTTTAATTTTTAAGGCCCACAGCTGGAGTTCTTTGTAGTCTCTCTCACTAGCTTTTCTTCATCCCAAAAATCAAGTATCAGCAAATTCTCAGGAACTTATGTACACTACAGAAGTGAGGTACTATTGCTGATGATGTAGCAAGGGGAACCTTGCTCTTTTTTATCTACACATTGGTCACTTGACTTCTAATCATGGGGTAAAGTCTTCACTATCAGCTAGGGAAGAAAAAACATGATACTATTCTTAGTTGAGATAAGTTCAGCTTTTGTGACAGGTTTTAAGATTATTTATACTGTAAATTTTCAAGATGTCTTGCAAATGGTATATAAATCAGTTGTTCATCTTTAAAGAAAACTGAATTTAATTCATTTACATTATGTCAGTTGCTTGAGTCAGGCTGCTTGAGTATTAAATTCCCTGCACTGCAGATTTTGTAAGACTGGTTGTTAGGAAGCTGTGTAGTGCAGCAGCATAAGCCAACTACTTTTTCCATCGCTCTTCCCATATTGTGCCTTGCATAGTGCTACCTCACAGGCAGGTAGAACCAGTCTCCTTAAAATCAGCTGTCTGGATCATGCTCCTGTGACACCAAAGCTGAAGTAGTGTCTGCATCTGATGCAACTGTTGTCCTGCAGGGTCTTTGTCAGCTAGTGCCTGCACTGTGGGCTTTTCCTTCTGAATGTTGCTCAGTCAATCCATGTTGGTCTTAAGGGTGAAACCTGGCCAGACAGGTCTGTGTCAAGCACATGCTACAGGTCTCTCCATGGGGCGTCTGCCTGCCTTGCTTCCTTGGGCAGTTAGGGGGGTTGCTCCAATTCCAATGGCTGTGTTGACCTCAGCAAGCAAGAGGAATGAGTCAACAGGCTGAAGCAGGTGATGCTGCCGACCTTGTGTCCACTCTGAATGTGACTTGGGCATTTTATTTTGAATCAGACTCGGTTTGTTTCCCTTGATCACCTATCACCATTTCACGTGTGGTTTCAGGCTGCCAAATGAAGCTTACCCCATATATTTTTGATTGATTGCCTGCTGTCCCCTCAAGTGTGCTGCCTTAAGGAATGCCACACTGTACTGTCTCACACAGATGGTGCCATGTCACAGCCCTTGCTACCATTATCTAAATAAAACCTTGCCCCCAGGAGCAGGGAAAGTAACATTTGCAGTGTTCATGTGCTGGTTTTGCTTCCTCTGAGAGGAAGGTATTTTGTGGGCACCCAGACTGCGTTGTGGTCTGGCCTGGCATGTGGGGACAGTGGGGAATTGGCTTTGAAGCTGCACCCTTGTTCCAAGGCAAGGCACACGTGCAGATGCAGCTGTAGTGCTTCTGGCTCTGTGATGCTGGGCCAGAGGTGGGCGTTGGGAGAGGCATGCGGGGCAGTTTACCTGTCAAAGCCACGTTGTGAATGAGATGCATCATGTTTTCATTGCTGTTAGGGAAATTAATTCTCAATATTTTAGATTTGGTTTTAACTGCAGGTTGGTCAAATAGCATCTCTTGTTCCTCCTTTGCAGTAATGTTGGTGACCTGCAGCATAAAACCCCAGGTGATTTTTCTCTCCTCACAGTGTAGCAGAATGATTAGGAAAGGAGCCAGCACTCTGATGTTACTGAGAAGAAGAAATTAGGACAATTTTACAGGCTTATATGGTCAAGTTTAAAACACTTTTGTTTTGAAACCCATATGAAACAAACCTTCTTTTTTCCCATCATTGTGCCCTGTAATACAGACTAGCAATTTTATTTTCAGTTTATGTGTTTTCAGAGTGCTGTTGACCCTGTGAGTGCAGAAGCAAAGTGGCTAACTAAGCATTTTGATCTGGGTCCAAAGATGAGTTTGCACTTCTTTTCTTCAGTCTTGCACCAAAAGCAGTCTTCATTTAACCCAACTGTGAATGCACGCTGGGCTGCTCAAGCTGGAATCTTAAAGAAGCAAGGTAGCCTGTTAACTGCAGCTCTTCCTAGTGAGCAGAGGAGCACTGAAGAATAGAAGACTAGGGGCTGATAAGCTATATGTTGATTGGATGTGCTGTTGAAAGTTAGAGTACCTGCTTTTCCTATGTCAAAAAAATGGTTCTAAGGTAACACTGTTTGTTATGTCCCATGCAGAGAGGTGTAAACAGGCATTTCTATAAAACCCTGTTGTCCAGTGCCTCCAACATGATATAAACCTTGACAAGGTAAAAAAGTAGTGTAAATTTTATAGTATACTAATAAAGCTGTGTTAAAATTAACTGGAATCGTATTGTCATGGTGAAACCAGGCATCTCTCTCTGTTGACTTCATCAGAATTGACACAGGAATGTGTTAGAAATGAGATTATTTTTTGTATGGCTGTGGTCTCCAATTTGTGGTAACTCACACATTTAATTCCCCAGAAGACCTTCTGATATTGCCTGATTCCTGATTACAGTAAATTAGACACTATCACTGGGGTCATCAGGGAAAGCAACCCATGCTATTGTTTGTTCAGCGCAGTTAGCCTTGGACCAGCTCAGATAGTTCTCAGATAGGGTCTGAACAGCTACAGTACCAGTAGATGGCACTCAAGAATATGCAGCCTAACACTTGGAGTTTGTCAAACCTGCTGAATGTTAAGACTTCCACCTGTGTGGCACTTTAGATAATGATAGCAGTATTGATTCTGATCGCAGACAATGTATGTAATGCCTGCTATATGGAAAATATATTGGAATAATTAATTCCCACTCTGTTATAGAGAGAAATAATAAGTAAGAACACATTCAATTTTAACCAAGTATGATCTCCTGGGAAAAGGGGGAATTAAATGGCCTCTTGAATCTCTTTCCACTCTTGTTTTGGTAAGTCAATTGTTGTGAAATATGGAGTTGTAAGATTTTCTAATGCAAAGCGTTTATAGTTACCCAGGTTGGTGTTAGTGTGGAGACAAATTCAGCATGTAGCCAGCAAGCTCATGGGAACTGTCTATTTCTGGCTAGACTTCATATATCTACAAAGAAGAATGGTGTTAGAAAAAAATGTAATTTTGTACACAGGGACACTATAAGAATGGCATTAGATTTCAGTTTTGAAATATATAAAGGCTTGTTATAGAGAGGTAATCTCTATATAGTCTCCATGACTGTGATGAGTAGGTCAAAAAATACTGAGCTGAGAAGGTGATGAGTAGGACAAAACCTAATGAGATTAGATGTTAGGCAAACAAAAAAGGTTGAAGTTAGCCATTAGGAAACACTTTCTGGCAGTATGAATAATGGGACACTACTGAAGATTGCTGTGGCAGCTAATATCAGGATCATCACCAGGAATCTTTTTAGAATTGCCTGGAGAAGATTTCTCAGAAATGCACACAGGTCCTTCTGTGATATGCGGTGTGGAGGAGACCCATAAGATCCTTTGCATCCCTCTTTTTCTCCATGGTTCTACCACCATGATTTTACTGTTGCAAGGCATAATGGGTGACAGTGTAAACTTGGGAAGATCACCGCAACATCACAGGTCTGAGAGTATTTCCTGTTGCTCCAACAAAAGTGAACTGCATGCATCTTCCCCATTGTCTTTCAAGAAACTTTAATAATATTTTTAAAAAGTTAATTGATCTAAATGCAAGCCAACACACTACTTCTGCTTTCATTTACTTCATACGTTGGCTGAGAACTACGGGTTTATAAATACCACCTTCCTTAATTAAGTTTGGGTATACATTATCGTAGTAATCTGTTGTTTCTGTAAAACTAAGTTAAACAAAAAATTATATACACGTGTGTGTTGGTGACTGTTCTGTTATCTTCAGCAATATTGCAAATTTGATCTCGTTTTCTTTAGTTAGAAAATTGTTTGAGATAGGACAATCCTGTGAGGATGCTGAAGAGCTGCCTGAGGTTGTAATGCATTGTTTTACATCATGCTTTCTCTGCCCCTTAGTAGCTGAAGTGTGATATGATTTCCAAGTTAATTAGTTTAAATAGGTTAAGTTGTTCAGACATATATTAATGTTGTATGCAGGTTTTGTGAAACTCTATGTTTGCAACATCAGACATTAGCCAAAATGACTAGATGGTACTGGTAAATGGAGCTTTCAGCAAATTTCAAGATTTTAGAATATAGACCTTTCATGTAGGATCAAATATTCATTTCCCTGACAAGGCCAGTGAGGTGTGTTCCGACTGAGGTGGATTTGGGAGGGCTAGACTGTAAACTATCAGCAGGCTGTGTTTGCGTGTGATAGTGACCTGTTGTGACCACTGTGGAAGTCATGTGCTACTTTGGCCTAAGTCATTGAGGTAGTTATGACTGCAATTCATCAATAATGTGAAGGTGACATAGGGGTCAGTTTTTCTGTCATAGAAGATTTCTCTTCCGTCAAGAAAAACGTGTAATCATTCTGTATATACACTTCTGTGTGAGTCCTTCATCTCCCATTTCAAATAATCTCTGCCCATTCAGTTTATTGTACTGATGATGGTTGTCAGAATCACATTTAGGAACAATTCTGCTCAGGGTTATTTTTTGTGGTATTACTTTTCTCTTTGAATACAATTCTAAGAAGTGGGGAGACAACCTTGCTTAAATAATAAAAATATTTAATTGTGTTATAGATTCATAGACTGTTTTTTTTGTTGGTTTTGGTTTTTTTTTTTTGGTGGCAGAAAATACACTGCACTATAATCACAAGTAGTAATATGAGGTTTTGGGGAGTATCTTGTGAAAACAGTGCCAGGAAATCATTGGGTTTGCTTAACTTAACTATATCAGGCCACTTTTTCTTTCATTGTACAACATATGCAAAGCAGAAACAACTGTCTCTTGATCAATACCTCTTGCTCCATGACCTGCATGGAACCTATGCTGATTGGTCTTTGTGTAGCATTCAATTTACAACAGAGAAGAAAGAAATATTGATTTAAGAAAAGGTAATTAGTTCTGGTCCACACTGTTACAGAGGTCAAAGCGAAAACACTTAAATTAGGATTAAAGGATTTCAACTGTGTGGCACACTGTAGGAGAGTCCCAAAAACCAATCATTTATCTGGGGAAAAAGTCTCAGGCTATTATATTATTAATAATCTGTCAAGTGCCAAATTACTGTGACTGTATAAATATAAAATACCAGCAAAAGCCACGTGCTGGAAAGATTTGGATTTGGGATTAGGTGAGCTAGTGAGGTGAGAATTTCCATGTTTCCTTTGTATAGTGACTTCTCACAATGACCAGTTTTGAGAAAAGTTTAGGTGACTCTTAGGAGAAAGGCTGCTTAGAATCTGCATTGGAGAGAGGCTGTGAAGGGTCTGCCAAAGGAAAACATCTTAACTACAAATGCATTAAAACCAGCTGGGTCTGGTGTCATTTCTGTTATTACGTCTGGTCTGTGATGAACAATACAGGGTATTGTGTTCATTGTAAGAAGATACATTTTTTGTATATACATTTTTTCAGCTGTTGGAAAAGCCACCAAGTGCTGGCACTGACTAGGTTTTCTCTGGTGTCTTATTTTTTATTCCAGGTCCCTGCTAGTCTTTCTAGGAACTTCTGGAATCACAGGAGAACATCCAGATCCTGATGGATACCTGTAACAGCCTTGGGCCATAGGTAGAGTTAACTAATTTTGTTTTAGCTGATGTCTTAAGCTTGGTGGGTAATAAATGTTGGAGGGTTTGTTCGTTTTTGTTTGTTTGTTTGTTTCATTTGTTTTTAATTTTATTTTTTAAATTGCACCGTATTTTGGAATTCTGTAATAATTGTAATATCTAGTATTGGACTTGCAACAATAGTAACCTAATGCATACAACTTTTGTAGTTTGTTTACATAATTTAAATTAAATAAGAGCTACTCAGTTCAGCTTTAATTTTCCAACTAGTTCAGCCCAATCACATGTTTCTTCAAAGTTTAAAAACTGAAGGAGCAATGAAAATGCAAGGGCTCAGCTGTCATCTGTAAAACTGCAGATTTCTACAGTGTAGAAGTTTCCGTCGACTTGTCTAATTTGCCTTTATGTTCACTGGAGAGGAAAAAGTCTATTTGAAAGGTCCTGACTTATCTAATGGTAAGACAAAGGTCTAACAGGAAGTGGTGAACCTGACCAGAAGACCATTGTACATCAAGGAGGTGATGATCCACATAACAGTTATCCTGTGTAGGTGCACAGTTCTGTGCTGCACAGATTCCCTGTTTTCAGGATGAATGCAGCCAGCTCACTGAAATGGAGGATCCTGCAGGCAGCTCCCACCGGGTACTGGCGATTACAGCCCCTGCATGGCCTTGCCTCTATCTAACAGTGCAGCACAAGTTCTGATGTGAACATCCTTCCTGCTTGAGAGCGCGAATGAAGAATAGAGTTGTTTCTTTGTAAGAAAGTGCTTACACCACTTGGGGTGTAAGGGAAGTCAGATTATCATTACATTATTCTATCTTTATTTATAACATTAGCTCTGATAAATGACATTTTAAGTGAAGCATAACAGAGACTGAATGTCTTTCTTCCTGGAATAATAACGGACCAGTACCTCCTGTTGCAAAACACAGGGGGCAGACAAGCCTTGTTCTGATAGCAGCTAATCCTCTCCAGTGCACTATTGACAGGCTCTAGAACAATAGCTCAGAAGCAGAAACTTGTGCTACAGGACTTAGAAATTATACAGAGTTCCTACCCAGCAACTGGAAAGAGTCCAGTCAATGCGTACGGATACTCCGTATTTGACTTACTGATTTAAAAGCACATTTTG
Source organism: Eurypyga helias (assembly GCF_000690775.1). Classification (NCBI taxonomy): domain Eukaryota; kingdom Metazoa; phylum Chordata; class Aves; order Eurypygiformes; family Eurypygidae; genus Eurypyga; species Eurypyga helias. The sequence continues at coordinate 10,878 of NW_010225956.1, forward strand.
GTAAACTATCTTCTCTTTTCTACACTTAGCACATCAAAAATTACTTCATGAAACATGGCAAATTTTGGTTTATCTATTTTTACTGAGTTCTGATTTTAATGAAAATAGGTCTTGACAGAAATGTTCAAGAAGAAAATTTAGATAAGAAAAAATAATGAAAAATATTGTATTTTATTTTTTAAAATGAAGTAATTACAATAAATATAGGGAATTTGTGAACTATATTTATCAGTGCATATCAGATGTGCTAGATAAAGTGGCAGATTGCTTTCCTTTTTCCAAATATTGGTGAATTCGTAGTTAAGAATTGCCTGTGCTTGGATCCCATTCTCCAAACTGCTAATTGCCTTCAATCACTGTATAAAGAACCTATAAAATGTAGGTTGGAAGGGACTTCTAAGAGGTCACCAATCCTACCTTCTGCATCAAGAAGGGCTAGTGCCAGTACTACATAAAATTAGCTATGGCTTTGCCTTACTGACTCTCTCTTTGCCTTGATGTATTGACCTGCCTCATAGCTATGTTTGTTCATTGCTACTGATGAGTTGGTTATTTTTTATTTCTTTCAACTTGGAAATTGTATTGTAGCAATGAGGAAAAAGACAAATCTCCATTGGAATGGCTGGCAGATCATTCAGTGGCTAATTTATGCTGGTATTTCTGCAATTGCTGCTCATGATGCATGTGTATGTGTACAGATTGGGTAACATCTTGTTAGAGTGGAGGGAAGGATCAGGCTTTTATAGTAGACTGTGCATAAAGGAAAACTGCTGTCATGCAGTTGTGAAAAGAAAAATGCTGATTTGGGTAGTACTAACAAAAGTGGTGTTTGAAAACTGAAGGAGAATTTCTGGACTTGGTGTTTGTGAAACCTGATGTTGTGTGAACTTTTGTCACCACTCTTAAAAAGGAGATGGAGGAATTAGAGAATGACCAGGAGAAGAGTCAAGAACCAAAAGAAAGATTGATAATTTTATGAAACATGATGGAGGAAACCCAGTTTAAACTAGAGAAAAGAAAACTAAGAAGCAAGAGAAAAGGTTTCAGGTACACAGCAGGTTGCTACTGAAGGTAACAGCAACCAACTACTCTAAGTATCAGTTAAGAGCTGGGCAGGAAGAAACTGGTTGATTTGCTCTGATGGAGTTTAAGGTTGGGTATCAATTCTAGACGTAGTTACATTATGACAATATGGAATTATCATCACAAGAGGCTTTTAAGAGTGGATTAGCTAAAATCTACTTGCTTCATGAGATCCCACTTAAAATAAAGATGTTGTTCCCTTGCAATCTGAGCTAGCTCACTTTTCTGTGATTTCTCTGAATTTGCAGGAAGGAATGGCTTGAATACCAAGCCAACACATGACCTGTATGGGAGCTTCCTCTTAGCAGGTATTTAAGCTCAGCATGAGACTTGGCACATCGGCTGAGAGTATGGCAAATTAGTTAATCTAATACGATTAAACAGAACGTCATGGTCCTTTGAACTTATCATAGCACTCTGAGGCTGGAAAAGGTTCAGTGAGCTGTACTTGGCTAAATTTTCTGGCAAAATACTTGTTTGTGAAACTTGCACCTCTTAGTGCCAGTTGGGAACAGAACCAGCAGTACCAGCCTGGATTTCTGTGCCCTCCTCCCATCAGTTTTGCATAATTTAAGGATCCATCTTTTGCAGTGGCTCATTTGAACTGCTAGGTTTCTTTTGTTTTAATGCATGCACCACAGACCTGAATATATTGGACTGAAAAAGCATTTAATTCTTTTTTACATGTATGTTAATGAGACATTGGTAAAGATGCCTGGTGTGGTGATTCTGAGTATGCATCTAAGGGTCTCATGCCAAAACTTTGTACTTCCTCACTGTCATAGCTGGAACTTAATACAGAGGCAAAGATCTACTTGTGCAGTGTTCATTGCTGTATTTGGAAGCCTGACCATAGGAATTTAAAAATAATTATGTAGAAGATGTAGTTTTGCCCTGCATGGATGGTCAGTCTAAGAGATGGTAGATTTGTTTACTTATGGTTTTGTTTTTCCACTTCACAGAACGAAAGGATAGGAATGCCAAATAGACCTGATACCCATCAGATATATATGTTCATAAATACTTCCTTGGGAATGTCTTTGGTGGCACCTTGCTAGGATACACTTTCTTTATTTTTTTTTCCTTAACTGTGCTATTTTAATAGCAACAGCTTCTGCTTTGTTGCTATTGATGTCAGTGTTTGTGACAGAAGCACTCACACTGTCGCCGTTGGAATGGCTATGCAGTTTCTCATTCTCACTGTTTTGTCAGAAGCAATTTCTTGTTAAGAATATATCATTTATTGTTGTTGATGAATTTGGAAGATGGCAAATGCAGAAGGAGAATTTGACTTCTTAACAAATTGTCTGTCTGTCCTTGTTTACAGAGCAAACTCCAGATTTCTCATTCTCGGCAAAATATATTACTGCTCTGGAAGACCAATATATGGGAGTGAACGAAACAAATTTTGACTTCCCTATTTGGCTTTTTGCCCCTTCCATCCTTCAGATGTTTTCTCAAGCTGCTTTGCAAATATTAACTTCAAGCATGTAGAGGAAAGAAGGCCTGTGTAAGTAAGTGTGCTATAGGTAAGGGCTATACATTTATCTGTCATGCCTGCATACATGACTGGATATTTGCACTTACCATGTTAACTGGATGTGAGGTAGCCACGTGCAGCTGAGGGCCTGAGGGGTAATTTTTTGGGCAATCAGTTTTTGTAAAGAATGATACAGTTCTAGCAGTGCTGGATTTGTGGAATGTCTCCAGAGCTTGGATAATCTCAAAATGGCCAATTAGGATTTTGCTAAAAGAAAACATGGGGCAGGAAATGAAGTTACTTATCACTTAGCATTATCAGGAAATTTTAAGTGAAATGTATTATTCCCCAGAGAAGAAGAGCTCTATGTCTGAGGTCAACAATTATAAAACCTTTGGAATCGAAGTAATAATGATAATTGTATTCCTATTTTAAGTATCAAGTGTTATTCCCAAGGCTAAAGAAAAGTTCGCTCATGGGCAGCCAATTAGCCACACTGCAGTTTCGGTACAGTACAGCTTCTGCACTTACAAAACCAGCTCATTCCAGTTTGTCTTCTGAAGAGGTCTAAAGGGTTGATGTGATAACAGGCCAAAGCCATTCAAAGAATATATGGAACCCTATGAAAATGCAAATCTTTCTTCATCTAGTTAACTCCCTGTCAGGATAGTAAGTTCCTCTTACGTTTGTTGGTTTTTTTTTTTTTTCAGTGTAAATGACAAAGAAAGGTCTAATTTTCTTCACAGAGCATAGAGTTGGTTGGGTCATTTTTTGCACATTACAAATGCATACTCTTCTTCATTCTTCTTCTCCAGATATAACACTTAGCACAATGTAGAAACTGGAATAGTAGAATGAGATGGAACACCATCTCATTTTTCCCAGTATTTATTTAAAACACTCATCTGACATATTACATTTTAAAAACTGCTGATTCAAGTGGTTATTCCTGGTTTAGCAGTTGTATTTCAAAAAGCTTGCGGCCATTTATTTATGAACAGGAAATTTAGAGGTTGCTAATGCCACAGACCTGTGGCTCAGATGACATGGGTCTGATTCTTAGCTATTCTGCAAATGTCTTTTTTGACCTGGCAAATGATTAACCTCCAGTTCCTGCCAATTCTTGTGGGGGGTAAACTGCTGATTCCTGCATAACCCCATGTAGACCTAGGAGATGTGCCACTGGGAGGAACAGGAAGGCAGGAAGAGCCTCTGTCCTGCTGTTCCTTAGACCAGCATAGGCTACATGGAGATAATACAATTGTTGTATTATATTCTTCCTATATCCCATTTATAACTCAGAGCAATTACTTGGAGCAAAATAAAATCTCTGGAGCAGCAAATGTACTGTACTTTTTATTGCCTTGTACTTGCTCTTCAATACCATATTGCAAAGCAGCAATACCATTTTAGTACTGGACAGAATTCCTGAAGGGTACTGTAATGTGAACAGTGACGATCAGAGGGGAAGAGAGGAACTAACACACTGCAAACTTGGGGTAAAATGACATGCTAAAGTTTAAACAGCTATAAAAAATAAAATAAAATAAAATAAAATTCCTTTTTTTTCTATAAACAATAATTTCTATATCTTTCTTTATATTTTCACCAATTAAATCCACGTGCAAGTGAAATCAAAGAGCTCCCTATTGGCAAATAGGAAATGAGACTTGACACAACTGCTCTCTTGGGTCCTTCTGTTTTAATTTCTTTTGTATTTCACTGTAATCACCTATGAGCAATTGGAGCACTCATTAGAAATCTGGGGTTAGAGTTAGTTTTTGGGTAGTGTGTCAGCAGCAAACGATCCCTGTAAATAGTTGCTTATGATACTCTTTGATTTACTAGAACTATTTTTTATTCATGTCTCTGCCTGATTCTGAAGCTGGCAAACAATCATTTGGCTGTGACACTAATCTTTGCACAAAGGTAATTTCAGTCTTGAAAGGAAAATAGCTGCTTTAGTGTAGGTAGCAGAACTAGGTCACTATCTCTGAGAGGAATCACTGGAGCATATTATTTAATTTCTAGTCAAAAGACTTAAGACCGCTGGGTTCTCCTATCATTTATCACTGAATGATAGCAACATTCAGTGATACAGATTTCCAGCAAAACTCAAAAAGAAAAGAATGTATTTCCCCTCTTCCTCCCAGCTGTTGTTCACATTGTAAGTGTGCACAAATAAAGCATTCTTATTAGTTCATTTCATTCAGAGAGATGGATTTCTTTCCTGTTTAAGAAGTAAACTGGGATTTTTTTTCTGTTTCATAGTAAGAGATAGTAATTAAGAGCCAGACCCTCTTGGGAAGAGACATTCACCAGGAAGGAGTTCCAGGCAGGGGTGGTGGGGAACATGATAGGAGATGAAGGTGTTACTGGGGGAAGATTTGGGTGGATGACAAGCCATGGTGTGGTGTCTTGGCAGTGAGATTTTTGAAAAGCTTGGAGTCTAGTAGCTAAATCTATCTTGGGGCTTGTGGACAAATACCAGCTGCCCATGCTGGTCTCTGTGCAGGACAGCTCCATAAACTCACTTGTGATTTACATTTTATGTGCAAAGTCAGAATCTGGTCATCTGTTTTCTCCCTCAGGAGGGCACAAACGGTGATACCAGTGCATATATGTGTTTAACTACACATATGTAGTTAATGAATGCTGCAGCGTTCCTTAGCGACTGGAGATGACAAGTGTTTCCAAGATGCATTGGAATTTTCTAACTTGTACATTGTTATGAGAAGTTATCCACTGAGATGTATGAACACACCACATTTGTTTTAAAAATTCACTGTGTTTTTATTTTTCTGTTATTTCTTCTCTGCACTCTCTCTTTGCAGTCAGAGGTACTGATGATGAGAAACCATGGTGCAGGGGAACTGTTTGGTAGAAGATAACATCCTTTAGATATCTTCAGTTACAGCTTTTACTGAAAACTATCAGACTAGAGTCTATGCATGAAGTTAAAATGACCACAGTAAGATTCCTTAAAGTGTTTCTAATCCTCCTGGGCTGTGCCGTGCTTACCAGTAGATTTAGGGAGTCCTAATGAAGAATTTAGTAAGAGCAGCAACCTTGCACTGGTCTAGCCCCTTGTGGACATGAGCAAGGTAGTTTAGAAAAAGTGATTTTGTTCTGTTTGTGTTTACAGTCACTATTTGCTGCACCCATGCTGTTGAGGCAGCTCTGTGTCTCAGGCTATCTGTTTCCTTGTGCACAAAGGTGGTTACATTCTATTCCAGTGTATTTCTCATGCCAGCAAAGACAGATGAATATAACTTGATGAAAGTGACTTCCTTTTTTCTGGCTTGGGGTAAAGAACATGATTCTCCCTTCAGGCCACAGCACTGCACTCAAATTGATTTCTGAGCAGGTGTAAGCATATATACGTAACTGTTGGATAACTGCTTTTTTAAGGCAGAAAACTGAATAAACTAGGTCTTTGTTATATTAAATAAAATCTATCTTCCCTTTGCAGAAAACTAGTAATGTGAGAATCACTTTCTTCAGAAGAGGGAATTTGAATAATTTGTATTTGTTGTCATGGCAAAATTATTAGATCAAAAGGGAATAAATGAAGGTTAAAGGTTTTTATTATAGTTAACAGCAATGTCAATTTACTCTTTCAATTTCTCTGGGCATGACTAGACCAAACTCTTCTGTTGTCTTCCTGGATTTTATGCTTTGAACAGTTTTAAAAGCATAATAGAAAAATTACCGTGTTTCAAGCAGTGACTGAGCCATGTTCTGCCACAGTCAATTTTCTGATGACCACTACACAGTAGCTATTAAACTGGTCAAGTGGTAAATATTCATGGAAGATTATTAAAGTAGTTAAATGTCTTGAATACTGCTGCACTGCTGTTCTGATAATCCAGCTGTTTGCTGTACATCTATATGAGCACACCCCTGATTTATGTTTATGGTTAGTTATGTCTAAGTGAAGAGGGATCAGTGAGTTCTGGACAAGGGCAGCTTTATGCTTGGGTGAAGCCTGGCTGCCAGAGTGCTCCTGAGGGGGTTGTAAGACCCGTCCCGTTCAATGCTCAGGAAAATGGTTAGAACCTTGGTTCACATGACTAGGGACCCTGTTGGTCCCAGAAGAGACTCTTACACTCTCCTATGCCAGGCTAGTGCTCTTCTGCTGCACTATCCTTGTAAATATTTCGCTTCTGAGAAGTCAACTCAGGACCTGAAATTCCTGTGTGTGTGTTGCATTCCCTTCCAACTTGATTATCAGGCATTGCAAGACCTGTATAGCTCTTTAAAGTAGTTTGGATACAGATCTTCTACATTCAAGAACTGTTGCCAAGCCAAAATGAGCAAAACAAAACTGGGAAAATGTTTCTAAAGCAGGCCTGCCGATTTTGTGCATAATGGATACTGACTAAAATATATTTGGCTCTGTCCACAGGTGGCAGTCACTTTGCCTTTACAGGTGTCTGGGTAAAGTAAGCTAGCTGGCCAGCATGGCGAACTTCATTCACAGAGAGAAATTTATGGTTTGCTGAAGCTGTTTGAGTATCACATGTAACCAAAATATGCAACTTGGCTATGTTCCCCACTGTCTTAAATCATCTGACAGAGCCAGGGCCACTCTTAATTTAATTAATGGTCAAAAATATTGTACCTTATTTCTGTGTTGTGTGTGTTGGTATCAAGGAGTGTTTAGTACATCTCAGGCAGGCTACTGCAGTGTCCATGGGGCTGGACTTAGGTGTCATGTTCTTGAATCTATCCCAGTGAATTTGAATCAATTAAGAAATGTCCATGTGTGCAGAGAACGGTTGTCTGCCTGAGTACTTTTACATGAGTAGGCTGAGATGAAGAGTTAGCTTCCTGCAAAATGATAAACATGAATACATGCAAAATAGCTCTCTGTCTGAAAAATGGACAAAGTCTATGTGGGTTTTCTGCGACTTCATTGTTCTGCAGCTTGATATGAATGTGTGAGACTACTTTTTGAAGCCAAGCCTTTAGGTATTTTGCAGGTGAATTTTGCTTGGTTGAGGAATTACATACAAAGAAATATAAAATTATTTAATATACTGTTGATCTTCAAAAAACAAACTGCATCTCAGGGTAGCAGATGAATGACTGGACTTACTTGCTGTACATAATTATCTGTTGGCATGAATATTCTTAGACAAGTCAGGTATGGTTAATGAGAACTGAGATGTTGTTACTCTCTACACCTGTGTGATTTTGCAGAATGTGAATTACTGGCCATTCCTGAAAGAAGAATAAACTAGTGGAAAAAGATTTATTTTATATAAACTTGCTGCCTTGTTTTTTTATGCAGCCTGTGTATTTTCAGAGAATGCAGATGAATGAAGCTCTTTGCCATGATTACTGCAACCATCTTTCCTTCCTCATAACAGCAGCAGTCCTTCAGTCTCTCAACAAATTAAACACCCATTTCTAGATATCTGTATTTTGAAGCTTCTTACTTTTCTTTCTCGGTTCTTCCCTGTTCTATTTTCACTTCTTCCATAAAAAACCCATTCACTTTACATAATGCTATAATTTTTGCCCTTTCTCCTTCTGTACTGTCTCCCACTTCAAGTGGCTAAAGCTCTTGAGTCAGTCCTAAAAAAAGTGTCTGCAAACTGTAATGTGGGCCAGTTCCACTTCTCTGAACCCCTGCTATTGATACTTTGAACTGTCATAGGTCAAGAAATATTAATTATACAATGAGTTTCCACAAGACTTCATCCACATTTTATGTAATAAAAAAAATTAGCGTAAATGTTCCACCTGAATATAGGACAGAATATAGGAAAACACCAGTTATGGATTTAGTCCACCTCCTGCTTTTGATGACAGAAAAGTCACACAATCTTGCTCAAAAATATATTGAATGTGGTCCAAGACTAGTTTGATTGTTAGACTGGTCAAGATTTTTTTTTGCCTAGATGTCTAATTTGCATCTATTTATCCTGAGGGAATATTACATATGAAGACTTTTTTTACCTCTCTTGTTTTGATTGACATTGGTATCTTAGAGTAAGAACTACGATCTCATTCACCTTCCATTTTGCTAGATTACCCAATCTAGCTCTATTTCTTTTTTCAGGTGAGAGAGACATTTTTGTTTCCCTGTTGGTCATAGACTTTCTCTGTCTGTGTTCCAGTTAAAAGCACATTTCATGAAGTATAAACAAACTGGACCTCCGTTGTCTATATTTTTGCAATCTCACTGTAGTTCTGTGCGGAGGTACTAACATTTCCTATTATTTCCTGAAGGAAATAAATTTTAGTATTTATGCGTACAAATTTTTATACTTCCTGAAGGAAATCCATGAATTATATATTTTAAGATTGCATATATTTTTTCACTACAGCATCACATTATGGTTCACAATCATTCTGTGGTTATACAGCTCTTTCTTCTCCCTCTGCAGCTGCTCACTGGCATACCCATATGCTGTAACAGGAGTTTGTCTCCTGGGTTTGCACAGTGGGACAATGGTGCTTAATGTTCCACTGTCCAGTGCTTTTTCTATGATATTACAGTCCTCCTCTGTATTGAAGATTCCCTTTGACTCCATCTTTACTTACCCTTTTCTTCACATAGTTCTTCCAAGTCACCTATCTCCTCTCAGCCTCATTTCGTTTGGACTACAAAGCTCCTCTCACCACACCACACCTTTTCCTCCTTTGGGCGCTTCCTTACCTGCTCACTGTTCTATTGATGAGCTGACATCTCCAGGTAAATTGTTTGCTTTGTGATACTTGACAGGGGATTGTTTTATGTGATTCAGTTTTAGTTTGTTTCCTGTGTTTTGTTTTCCTCTCTTTGTTGTTACCATCGTATTTACTGTCCCTAGACAATTAATGTTATTGAAAAATATGTGAAAAATCTTTGCAAGTGAATTTGCAGTTTTATGCAGGGGTAGAAAATATTGGTTCCGCTTTTTTGTTTCATCACGTGAAAATTCTCCAGTTTTGCTTTTGCCTAATGTGGGGTAACTCACTGCACCTGAAAACTAGACCGAAATGGTTAATTATCTTAAATCCCTCCACCTGCATAGTTGTCTCACTATTTTATTCTTCTACTTATACCAGCAAAGGATCTTTTATTTTTTACTAAAATTCATAGTCAGCTTGACTTCTGACAGTGTTCTTTATTCTGACATTTAAACTGTATCTTTATGTTTTTACTGATCCTTCCTCCCCTAATTTGCAAGCCCACAGATTTTTCTGGATTAAAAAGAAAATGCTGCTAAGAGAAAGACCTTGTCTGTACTTTGATGTATTTTAGATTTATTCCTAATTAACCAGAAACAAGGCCATGAAATGAGCATATATGATTCCAAGGGTCATCTTTGGCCTGTCTGTAAAAATGAGTACATTTATGTATCGATGTAAGAGTGTGAAATTAACAGTACAATTTCACATTTATGGAGTTTTGATTTACTATTAACATTTCCGTTTGGCAATTACTACTCAGTATAGCAATTCATTGACTTTATACTTTAATGACTAAGAATTCTATGTATTTATATGAATTAAAAATTCAATAATGTTCCTACATCTTATCAGCATGATGAATCCATTCTATTACTACCACATTAATAATGCCCCCATTCTCTTTCTACAACATGAAAACAAAATCGGTTAATGCTTTTATTAGGAACCCATTCTCTAGTGGTGTGTGTTGAAGAACATAAAAAAATTAGTCTCCATTTTTGGTTTAATAACTGTAGGAAAATAATGTTGAGAATTAGACCGTTTATAGTAAGACATTTAAAAGGTAGTTATATTATTTTCTGTTTATGAAAAGGAGTTGCATACTCAAAAGCCTTCATCTTTTTTATCAAATTTCCTGAACATTAGCAGTGGGCTAGTGATAATGACCTACCTCCTATAAGTGTTGCAGATAGAGAGTCAATTTATAATATTTATAAATTTGAGATATCCAGTTAAAATTAAATTGCAGTAAGATGATCAATTACACCAGTTAGATTATAGTTAAGAATATTTTAAATGATATTTATTTATACCTTCTTTCTTGCTCTTCTTACCTTCTTTCCTGGGTCAATACAAGAGACACAGTGATGAGATGGTAGAGAAAACTTTTGATCGTTAATGAACAAGAAGCCAAGTTGTGAAATGTTGAATCAAATGGGGGCAAGTTGAAAGTTAAAGAAGGCAGCTCTGGTCAGAAACAGCAAAGTAGACGTACTGCATCTGCTAGAAATTGTATCCTGTAAAGGAGTAAAACTTTACTGTGCTCTGAGGAAATACAGGTTTGTGTTTGGTTAGTGTATTTTTGTATGGAATGATTTGATATATAATATAGATGTGAAAAGATATCTAGGTCCACTTCAGTATTACTGTGGGAGGATCACAGATTTCAGAGCCAGACAGGACAGCTAGCACAAGTAGCCTAAGATTTACAGCCCAAATCTAAAATACAGATCTAAATTCCCAATTTAGTCCATTACCAAAGGAAAGCATTGGTGAAATGCAGATATGATGAGGGTGTGGGTTTCAATACTGAGGAAATTAATGTTTGTGTCTAACAGAAACAGATCAAAACAGCATGGTGAGCATTCTTAGAAGACTGTGGTCAAGGAGACCTTTGAAACTAATATGGAGAGGGCAGGTCCTTTGTGCCTCACTATTTGCTGAATCCATGCCGTCTTAATTTATAATAATGGCCCAATTTAAATATGACTTAGCACAAATGGAAATTAATGAGAAACAAATTTTTAACAGGTGGGAGGGAACAACTTTTCATGCAGAAAATACTAAGCTTTTGTAATGACGACAGAGGTGAGGTTGTTGCAGAGGTAATTTAGAGAAAAGAATAATGGACTGTGTGATAATGACTTCAGTGTGTTAATGATGTGTACTGACATTGCATGGCCTTTCCTTAACATCTCATGCCATTCTTTCTTTTAGGTTCCTGTCTTCGCATCTCCTAACATGTCTTTTACAGTGCTGTGCCTTATGGTAGAGGGGACAGCATACTGCTTGTTATTGTAATGCAGGCAGAGATCTGGCCTCCACTGCCAGACATTCTCTAGTTCATTCTCTTTTCTGAGAGGAAAGAAAATGATGGGAAAGTTGCTAAGAGAACAGTTTCCCTGTTAGCCCGAAGAGTCTAGAAATATATTTGAGATGCAGCTGAGATTTACTGACTGACCCACAACAGAAGAGAGTGAAGTGTGATCCTACTCAAACCAGTTAGAATCTCCAGGTGGCTTTCACTTTAAACCATTGTAGAGTATTGAATAATAGATGAAAATGTATAGAATTTTTACTGTTACTGTGTCAATTTATTTTAAACGGTGTTGTACGTTACATTGCAGGAGTTTTATGAAATATCTTAAGCTTTGTTCTTTGCACTTCAGATAGACTGTATGGAAATACAGACTCACAGGAGCTCATTATGGAGTCAGCTTCTTGTACATCCAAGCAAATTATGAAATCAATTAGGAGCCAGCAGGGAATCTGCAACATTGTAGATAAAGCAGATGGTAAGACAAATTTCTGATTTGCTTTTTCCACTAACATGTAATATATAAATTGGTGAAGAAGCACGATCAATCCTGATAAATAATGTAATTATATACATAAAGGTTTTACAATGAAAAAGGAACATGGCTGCTATTTGCAGATTTCCACTTATGGAAAACCAATATTTTCCAGTATTATTTTAGAAAATGCTGTTAGGATTTGAGACAGAGGTGTTCCTGTGAACAAGACCCTACGCTTTACTGCACTTGTAAATCACTGTTGAAGTAATGAAATAGAGAAAGCAAATGACGACACTTCTTTTGTCACTGAAATAACACGCTCTGAACAGGCAGCAAAGTTGAGAATTATATGTTCTGATCAGCAGCTGGGGATAGACAAAGAAACAGCTTGGCTTTTTTGTTCCTGGGAACGTCCTGTTCACAAGCTGGAATACAGCTGCTTTGGACACTGCGTCACTAGTCACAGGTGAAAGTGCAATGACATTGTTTCATTTAAGAACTGGAAAAATTCAGTTTCTTGTGAACATTTTCAATTCATTTCCTAAATGTTCCCATCACTATGTTGCAACTCCGTACAAACACACAGCTTTCAAATTATTTGAGATTTTAGGAGGATTATGTTACATCACATACCTATTTTTCAAACGCTTTCAGAATGTGATTTCTTATGTATCTTTATGGTTATGAAATCCAACCTCATCTGGTGGTCAGCAACTCTCATAGGTACTTGGGTTAAAATGAGAAGTATTTTTCACGATTCATCATAAAGCAGTTAACGTGTGGATCAGAGTAGAGAAGCCCTATTCCCCATTGAATTTAAACCAGTTTATTTGTGAGAGTACGGATGCTCTCAGAGGATAGCAGCCTATCTTCTGCTTCAGCAGCAGGGGCAGTGGTGACGTATCACTGTGCCACTTCTGTTTGACCAAGCAGTGTGCTGCCTTGTTTCGAAGAATCTGTTTTAGGGTTTGCTTATAGTGGAGGAGATCAAACGGGCAGCACAGAGACCCGTTCTGCCCAACCTGCTCACATTCTTCTGGAGGCTCTGGGAGGTTTTTTTGGGAGGTGTGGGGTTTTAGTACCTTTATCTCATGGAAGACATCTCGCTCTGTGGTGTTGTCGCATTTCACATAAGCTGCTGACTGATTGGCTAGGCGTCACTTAAGATTATCATTCACGTGGTAGCAAGCTGGCTGAGGTACAGCCCAGGTGGGACAGAACTAAGTATATTTGCCTAGAGAGACCAATTGGTAGCAATGGACTGAACATTAGCTCCTTCATTACGTGGTTGTTTGTCCTTTTACAGCCTGCTTCCCCCCAAAAGAAGGAATAGGTTTGCTCACCCAGCTTAATCTGATGAGGAGTGCTTTGAGCAAGGATGAAAGATAAGATAAAACAAACTCCTATATGTTAAATAAATATAAATAATGTGCACAAAGGCATAAAACGTGGGCAGTATGAGGTGTTCATAGTAGTGCCTAGCTTTCTAGTTGTCTCCAGGGTGAATCTTTGAAACATTTGCAGCAGAGCGATGTGATGTGTCTGTCCCTGGATTTATTTAATAACAAGGGTGCACAGGCAGAAAGAAACTGGTAGCTGCCATGCCCAAGTGTGAGTGGGACATCCTGCCAGGGTCTCTTGTGTGGGTGATGCTGCCCTGAAATCATGAGGGAAATGCCCTGGGTTCTACAGAACAGTCAGTCTTCCTATTCCTGTGTGCAGTGGGTCACTTCAATTTTAACAAATGCTTTCATTCTGAGGTAGATTTTTGGCTGTTCCTATTTACTGAGTATTCAGATACAACATGAAATGCAGGCTCCAGCTGCAAAGTTCTGTTCATTTCCAGCTTCCCCCAGATTCCAAGTTGCTTAGCACAGTATGAAATATATTGGAAAAAAAGGGGTATGTGGCAGTTATGAGAAGTGTGTGAAATAGGAACTTTTCTTTACAGTGGCAAAACCGAGGAGATATTTGTGATGTATACATGCACAAATTTTAATTTAGGCAAAGTGAGGCAGCCCGTTATTTACAGAATGTCAAGTATTTAATAACTGATCACTGTGTTTAAATAAATTTGCCATTTAATTTTGTTTTTTTAAACTCAAGACCAGAGTTCTAAACAGACTGTTAACTTTGGCTGTTAACAGAATTAAAGTAATTAAAAGAAGCACTAACATCAACCATAAAATCGGTAGCAATGAGATGTTCTTTGTTTGCTGAAACTCACTGTATGTGTGAAATTGTCTGACAGTTTGAAATCAGGATTAATGGTGTCCTGCATTGTCAAGCATTTCTGGATGATAAAGATAAATTGTTGTAGATTGAGACCACACATTACAAACAAAAGAGTGATTGTTTGCCATGTATACAAAATTGAGAATATATCTTCACTGAAAGGTTTTTTCCCTGTAGAAATGTGAAAATTTACCAAAGCATGGAACATAATTGATCTTTGAATGCTTGACAAATCAAGGACAGATTTATGAACCATTTTAAATAGATATAAGAAAACGTTGGCTTTTGCAAATTGTTTCCATGAAGAAAGTTCATGTTTTCATGCCACTCTTAATGGCATGCCAGGGTTTTTTCTTTTTTTGTAAACTCCTAAAAACTAACTGCCAAATTGAGATTGATACAATGACCTTGATTCCATAGTTTAATAACAATCATTAAATATGGTTGTTGATACTTGGTTAGTACTGCCTCTGCATATTAAAGTCAATTAATGTAAAATTGTCTTGCTGCATAATTCTTCCTGTCCTTGGCTTCAGATTTCAGTTTTGATGGTGCTATGTACAAAAATAATTTAGCATGGAGAAAAATCTTTCCTTGTGAAAAAAGTAATTTTACAAAGTAAAGTTCTATATAAATTATCCAGAAAAATATTTTTTGGCTACGTATATTAATCCCTTAAGCACTGCGATAATAGTGTGTGTTTTTCCAGAGACAAGAGGAAATCTAACTTTAGTGTCTCACCTGCCAGTGTTTCACCTTTGGTTTTAGCAGTATCAAACATACATTGATCCTGAATGCTTTCAAAATCTCTACACTCTGTTCCTGGTTCCTGCCTGTATATGTTTTATTCTCTTTATTTTGACTTAGTGTTTTAGTGGAGCCTGTGAACAAGTACATTAAATGAACTGTGTTTAGGTACCCAGGTTTGCTGAATTCTTGTCACTTTTGAAGACCCCAGGCAGTATTCAGAACTGGGCTCTGGATCTAGTGATTTTTACAGGTAAATGCTGTTGCTCCTCTTCCTGACTGCCAGCTAGCATTGCTGAAAACATCATTCATTCCACTGCTTAGCAGGTGGCATTGTCACTTTTTATTTGAATATACCAATGTTAAATGATGGAAACTCATTGAATGAAAAGATCTGTATTCACTCCTAGTTTTTTCAGTTGGAAAGGAAGATGCTGCTACGTGCACTTCTGATGAAGTGAAAATTAACTGTGTAACCACAAATTAACCAAGTTTAATAGCAAATTGCTGCAAAAATATGTAGTTTCAAAGCAGTCGAACAGCAGGGATTGGTGAATTTGCAGCCCTGTCTTGTTTTTCCTTTCTCTCCCTTGATGATGTGCATCAGGAGTACAAAACGCAAGGGGTCCTGCTGTCTGTGTGTCATTGCCAGAGCTGTCTGAGAAGTCCAGAAAGCTATTGTTTTACAGATAGTTGTTTAAGTTGTTGGTGAGTGAGCTTTTTCTTACAAGCTGTCTAGCCGTGGGAGGGCAGCACAAGGTGTATGTGATGCTCCAGAAATCGTTTTGTGGTGCACGAGAATCTCTAAGGCAATCTGGCTTAATGTAGATGAAGGAAAAAATAATTTCCAAATACTTTTAATCTCCTTCTATTGTGGGTTGAATGTTTCTCTTGTCTTGTGGGACTCAGAAAGGGTAGTTCTATGGTTTCCCAAGAAAAGCTGTTAGGGTACATTCAGGGCCAACTGGAAATTACACGGGCTTCCAGAAGAGGTTTGTAGGCTACAGGACTATCCTGAAACTCCTGAACATTTTTAATTTTACCAAACTAACTGCCTGAGATACTTCTATAATTAAAAATCATCCAGAGTAAATTTTCATGCTTAGTGGGACATGCCACAAAGATGTAAAAATAAATACAAAATATATAAGCCCAGAAACAATTGGAAGAATCACAGTAGAAGTGTCATTTCTCCATCAGACAGTAATTGTCTAAGAGAAATGTATGGTTTCTTCTGAGTACGTATGTAACCAAAGATATTGGTGAAACATCTCTTATTTGGCTTTGGGCTGTGTTTTACTGAAAGGAAAAATGTGTATAAAACAATGGTAATGAGGAACATAAAGTTGTAGACTCTTCTGAACCCTTTCCACGGCATGCTTGTCCGTGAACATGGGGGACTCAAATGAAAGACCATAGTGGTCCCTTCTGGCCTTGTATATGAGAGCAAATCTTATTTTTGCTAATAAAATACTCGCTTGAAACCACCAGACAACATCATGGGTATTTGGGTTTTGGCACAGACGGAAAACAAAAAGGAACAACTTTCCTTTCCTGCATTTTTGTTCATTCTATACATGAATCATGACACCATCTACTGTGCAATTTAGTGGTACCAGTGCCACTACAGGGGCACATTTACTTTAGTGCCGGCAGCTTGTGAAAGGAGCTATTCTTTGGTATTTTGGCTAGCACAAATAAAATGACAAACAGCCATTCATCATACTGAATTTAGCTGTGTTGCCTGCTCTCTGTACATTATCAAAAATTGCTTACAGAGATTTTCCTGACCAGGTTTCTTTGCAACTAAAATATTCTTAGTTACAAGACCTGACCTTGGTATGGGGAGAATTGGTTTAGGTTAACTGTACTAAACCCAATGGATAGGGAAAACAATGTTTTCACCATTTGGAAAATGTTGACATTTCATCTCCCTTTCAAACTGGAATGGAAAATGAGAGTATCAGAATGCTTCAGGGTATAAAACAATGTTTTGAATAAAGAATGTCTAAATGCATAACTCAGACTCAGATATGGAAAGTGTGTAATATCACAATATTAAGCAGCAAGGTTGGTTAGAAATCAATCCATTTTTATCTGTGGAAAATGAGGGTCTGTACCCAATGCATCAGTGTCGATGCACCCAAGCTGACTCCCAACCACGTCATCTGGAGCCCGAAGGAATTTAACTGCCCTAAGACAATGTTTCATTTGAAGTGACTCATAGATCTTATTGAGACGTTATCCCAGGCAGAAGCACATCTTTCCTGCTTCCAGGAATTTGGCACTGGGTTACCCTATGCTGTATGGGGATACAGATTTATACTTAATCCAAATATCTCCACACAATCCTGCGTTGCACAATGTAGACATATACTTAGACAAGAAAGAAAACTGAGAAGGTCACGTAGGCCAGGTTATTTAAATGACATGAGGATTTTAATTCACCATATTTTTGCATTCTTCTCAGTTCAGTCCGCTCAGAAATGACCAAAAAAAAAAAAAAAGCCAGGTATATTTTGAATTTTGTTTTTCAGATAATACTTGAAGGAAAGTTGATAATGTAGTCTGCTTTTAGCCAGTAATTAATCTGGTGGGTACAGTCTAATTTCTATTTCTATATTCTTGAGAGTGACAGAAAGAATTTCCAAATTCACTGTATTAGAATGAGCAAGAAGATGCTGTGCTAGTGTCTGAAGAGGTTGTGCTTTCTCACCGTGGGAGAGGTAACCAGAGTTGGGAGTGAAATTTGTACGTGGTTCTTCTCATCCTGAAGTGGACTCCGATATTGGGCAGATGAACCGCACTCTAGGCTGCATCGTGGGAGTATCACCACCTCTCCCCTGACTGTAGGAAGATAGACAAGCCAGGTGCTGGCATGTACATGGTAAATGCCTGAAATCAAGTGAGATGACTTTCACTTCTGTAGGGCTCCTCTTTTCCATTTCTCCTTTCTGTGTCTTCTATCCTTTTCCATTCCCATTTACCATGTATGTTTCATTTTCATTTGGTATTTCTTTTTCTTTCTGGCATGGCGCTTCCTTGGAAGGTCTTGAAGCCCTTTCTCCAGTTTTTTCAGTCATCAGAAAATGTAGTTCTTGCATATTAACATTGTTTTCATCAGTGTTTTTGGGCCAAATATAACTGTAACAATGAAGAAATATTTCTAGCATCTGGCCATTGTCTTACTCTGGTACAGGCAAGAAGTTTCTTCTTATAAGATGCAGCAGACCTTGCTGAACGAGCAGAACAAGTTCCTCAACAACCACATTCTGCCTCTGATTCAAAAATGTAGTTCTAATAAAATGAATATTTCCTGAATTACAAGTGGGCTTTATTCCTTTACCAATCAGGAACATTTTATAGGTGTGTGTAGAGAGAACTGTTTCTGAAGATTAGGTCCTTTCTCTAGCATAATATTGAATGTAAACATATGTTAGCAGCACTCTGGGGAGGTCTGTGGGGATCCCTGGCATCGATACACTTTGCAGTGCACATTGTTACTCTGGGATGTGTCAAGACTTCCTGAACGCATGTCAGTCCATAGGACTTGCAATGTCATCTGTCCATGCTGTCTTCTCATCTCCTTGAGCCTTTTCTAGTGTGGTGGGCTTTGCTTGGGAGATATCTGCTCTTTGTTTCTGTCAGGTTTTTCAAAGCCAAAGCCTGCAGCCAGAAATGACATGCCAGGGGAACCTGTTCTGACCTGACAGCAGAAAAACCGTACAGCTCACGGAAGTGATAGAGACTGAGGTGTGCCACTGTTTAGTCTGTGATTTGTGCCACCCTTAAAATATCTGCTGTCTCATCTGGCTGCCTTCCTGGCAGAGTGAGAGCACAGCAACACCAATCTCTACTCCTCTGAGCTATGAACTGTTCCATCATTTCTGTAAGCAGGTGTCAAAAATCCACCTTTAGATTAATAACTCAGTAAAAACCACTGAGTAGTAATCTGTTCTGAAACCTATGTGTGTTCTGAAACCTAAGTCATTAAATTGGAAAGGATATCAGGGTGCAGTGGGCAAGAATTCTTACACTCACAATTTCCAAGAGTTGCAAAGTTGATGAATTATTTGCAATTCAGTTCTGTATCACACATAACCTTCTTAATATATCTATATAGTAAAAACATATGCCCATGAATTTAACAACAAAGCTCATAATTTATGTTGAGGTCATATGTCAAACTTTTCAAAAGAGTAACAAGACACTGAAAATACAGCTGCTGTTAATAATGGGAAAAAAAACCTGCAGATAAAAATCAGTCCCCAGAACTTAATAAAGATGTTGCCATACAGCATGCTACATGTCTGTGAAATAACAGTTGTCTGAAGTTAAACTTTATTTCCTTCTTCTTCCTACCCTCCCCCTACTGCTGGTCACTTTGCTGAACCCAGAGTTAAAATGTACTGTGTTGTGATATTAAAAAATCTTTCCTTACAGGGGTCACTGTCATTTCAGTAAACACTTTCCATGGGAATGGACATGAGCAGAGCATTACTGACACATAGCCCTGTCAAAACTCTGTTTTGACTATGATGCAAATTTACCCAGGGAACAGGTAAGAGCCTAACTAAGGCTGTAACATGGAATAAATTCTTCAGTTTCCTAGCTGTGAGATGAAATAGAACAACCTACTTTGCTATTGGGTATTCATATTGGGAATGCTGGGTTCAAAGAAAGGGGGGAGAAAAATAAGACTCCATCCTGAGCAATGCGAATGTCTATTTTTAACTCATGCTGAGAAGTGATATGGTTAAGATCACCAGTTTCTTTTGCCTTCCCCACCCCAACAGATGAGGTACCTTTTGTAGGACTCTTCTCCTCTTAAAGGCAGCTGACAGTCCAAAATGATGCTGAAACTTGTGCCTTTGTGGTTTCTTCTCAGATACTTTGCCAATGTACAGCCACATATCTTCTAATATTACAAGAAGAAAAAATTGATATACAGAATTAACCATCTCTATTCAGCTGTAGGATTTTCTGAAAACTTCTCTGGCTAATCATAGTATTAGACTGGAGGAACCCCACCCAAACAGACTGTGATGCAGAGCTTAGGTATTGGGCTTTAGCAGTTGGAGGGAGAAACATGACCAGAAAACGCATTGGTTTACCCCCTCCTTTCCTAAAAAATATATTTTAGGACTACTTCCTTTTAAAATATACAGACTTATCTGCTCTTATGTAGTTAGGCACAATACTGTAGTTTTACACATAAAAAAATGTAATCACCTAAGAAGTTGTAATCATGGCAAACAGGAATGATATTGTACCAATTTCCATGAGCTTGTTTCATTAAACAAGGTTTGAAAGTAATGTTCTGTCCTTTGCAAAGGGATGGTTATGGAATATCCATAAATCAGAAATTTGATGTATGTCATTCATAGGTTCATTTTGCTAGGTATTTAAGGGTTTGTAGATCCTCTCACTCTATGGCAAGTTTGGCAGTATTCAGAGGACAGGTATAAACAAATGTAAACTACCTGCAGTCAACTTTCTGCTCATATAAGAGAAAATAAAGTGATTAACCATTCTAATGCTTGTGAGGACCACTAGAAATATCAGAATGCATAGCACAGACATTAGAAAAACAAATATCCTCCTGGCTGGAATCTGATTTAGACATGAATATGTAACATCTCTATGGCAACCAAGATGTGCAGTTTAGAAATCATTTCGTGACAGTTTAACGAGAAAGTAACCAACTTCCCTAACTCTCTGAACCATGTACAAGAATCTCTAAGGGTAGGAGCTTTCAACTTGTAGGTGATTTGACTGTAATTATTCAAAGAAGCAGTGCCTCTGTCTCTTTCTTTTCTTGATTAATAAAACTTCTCAGATCATACCGAAAATGAACAAGAGAATGAAAAAATGTTGTTGTAAAGGTTTCACAATTGTAAGGACGTGGTGAAAAAGTCTGGTATGTGGCATGTTTCGACCTGTGTTCAGAGTTCAAGGAACGTCTGGATGACATTCTTAGTCATATGGTTTAGTGTTAGGTAGTCCTGCAAGGACCAGGGAGTTGGACTTGATGATCCTTACGGGTCCTTTCCAACTTGAGATGTGATTCTGTGATGTGCACTTCATCTTGCACCAGCCTGCTGGTGCTGTACTCCGTAGCCTTCACTGGTTGCTTCCTGCTGTGCCTGGGAGCGGGGATGCCCTGATAACCCCCACTACTGGTCACACACTCTCATACTAATGTTGAGGTTGTACTGGAAATGCTTAGTTGCTCAGTTGTGGCAAGCTGGCTTTTCCCAAAAGCTGGGAAGTTGAGCCACTGAACAACTGGGTCATTTGGTCTTTCAGGCATAGCTAGTATGAAAAAGCATAGTTAGGATACAGGGAAAGTTCTGCTGCAAAGATGTAATTTATTATAAGCCTTTTGTCCCAGAGAAAGCAAACTAAGGTACATTGCAAGATCCCCAAATTACCAATGGGAATGAACAAAGTCTCCAAACAAAATGAATTTTAGTGAGACACTGGTGATGTAACGGATAGAATTAGGGCTAAACAGGGATTATTGATCATCGTATACTTAAGATACTTTAAAAAAATGGTTTCCTGCAGCTGCATGTTGAAACCATTTCTCATTTTGCTTTTTCAAAGTGGTGATGCCATTTTGTCTGCAAAATAGTACCCTCAGTAAGATGTAAGTAGTTATACTTAAAAATAATGTTGGAAAGAATGTACTACTTTTATAAAAGTTAGGAGACGTTGTTATTAGGCCCTTGATTATATGGTTGACTACTATTTTTCCACAGAATGATTGTTTCTGTCTTTGCAGAAGAACGGCTGCTCTGAGGCTTAATTAGGATTCATTTGCAAAAGAGGCTGTTGTCTGTCACACTGCTGTCTCATTTATTGCACAATCTGTAAGACGTGTAGCAGACAAGGCAAGGAAGAGCAGGAAGAGAAAGGATGATCTAGTAGTTATGACAGTTCAGTGCTGCCCTGGAGGTCTCTATCTGCGTTGCAGTGAAAATGATTAACATTCGGCAAGGTTTTAGGAAATAAAAGGAAGGGAGGTGCCAGAGAGCTTTAATAACAATTACATTAACAACTCCACTGTTAGGGTAGTCAGAATTTTCTGTTTCAGTTTTTCTGAACCGTATGTTCCTCCGCATAAATAATGCTTCACTTATTAGAAACCTTCTGCAATTTTCCGTTCTCTGTGAGCAAGATTTACTGTTGATTATGTAAATAAATGAGGTAAATAAATTCTCCTGTATTTTTCATTCTGTTGTCTGAACTATCTTAGATTCTTAGAAACTTCAGAATCTATCTGCGGAGTTAGTAAAAAAACTTTCTTTTTTTTTTTTTTTTTGGAACAGTAGTATTATATCTGCTGTAAGGATTTTGGGATTTCCACGTTCTCTTCCATGGTAACACACACATTTTATAAATGGTTTTCTTTCCATAATACTGAGTAAGTATTTGACCAAATTCTCAATTTTCTTGAACTCCCATACTAGAATAAAGCAGTTAAGTCAGAATAAAGTGTAAGAATAAAATGCACACTGTGCTGTGGGTCAGGGGAAGAGATGATGGTTCCTGGATGTTACCAAAACAGGAGGAATACTATTTTGAGCTGACTTTTGGAGAAATTTTATAAGATAGAGGGAGAAAGGTACTGAGAGAGAAAACTCCTGGCATTAGTGTAACTGTACTTGTTCTGAAGTATCTCAGGCTGGAGGACTTGGAAGTGTTATGTCAGTACCCTTGTGTAAGGATCTTTATCCTGATGCAGTGACCTCAAGGAAGACATCTTCCCACAAGTATTTCCTGATCCTTCTTGAAGAAACAAGGAGAAGTTGCTCTTATGGACCAACTGTCCTCCATGAAATTAATCCTTTGTACAAAATGGAAGCACTACAAAACCACTATAGAATTTTTTAATGGTAGACTTATTGATTTTCCATTTTATCTCCTGCTGTGTCTGTTAATCAAAGAAATGCTGCCCATCCTTCATCTTCTTGGCTTTGATTTTGATTACATTTTTTTTTTTAATAATGACTCCAGATGTCCATTGGTGTCAGTTGTGGTTCCAGATGGATTCAGTAAGAGATCTTGTTTATACATGAAGTAGTTTCCTTTCAGGCCATTCAGTGGCACAGAGCATAGGAATATGACAGATAATCTTTGCTTATATTTTAATTTGCAGGCTGCTTTGCTGTGAGCTGAGCTCCTCTAAGTAATAATCCTCCCACTTCATGAATGTGTGTGCTTTATTCAAACACAGATCTCTTAGAGAATTGCTCTGTTTGTGCACTGAAAGACTGAATTCTCTCTGAGGGCAGGAGGTTTCCTACCCCAGTGCAGTTTTTCACAGGTTCTAGGACCTTCTTTTGCCAATACATCACAAGGATACTGCCACTTCCCAGCATGTACTTCCCAGGTCTTTCAGAGTCTGTTGTTCATGCTGGGAAGGGGACAGTATCTAATAGACCTAAGAGGATTCCCAGTCAGCATGAGCCATGGTCTGGACTGTGGGAGTGTGCTTCAGGAGGGCATACACATAAACTGTAAATACTCCAGGTTTTATGAAGGAAAGTATATGATGGAGTGTATTTCAAGTTTCTGGAGCAGGTGCCTGTTCTATCTAACAATTTTTAGACTTTTGGCTGGTTTAAGGAATATTCAGAGAGTCTTACAAATGCAAAAAAAAAAAAAAAAAAAAGAGAGAAATTATAAAAATGCTAAAAGCAGAAGGTTTGTTTATTGAAGAAAATAATCATAAGGTGTAGGAGGAACAAACTATTGATCATTTGAGAGGATCAATATTCAGGGAAATGAAATCCTCCATAACAATACACTGGTTACTAGATCTTCAAAACAGTAGTTTCCCAGAGACTTGCTGTACTTCTAATAATTACTCTGAGAAAAATTTTATGGCTTGTAAGAGATTTGTTAAAAAAAATTTGAAGTCTCTTTGAGACTTTCTGAGTGCAGTAACTGGAAAATTTTACTCAAATGAAAATAGTGGTAAAATGACTAAACACTTTTCCAGGTTGAGGTCAAGAAGCATGTTCATTCCAGGCAGGTCATAAAAAGTACAGCTCAGCAAATAAACAAGTAAAAATAATTAATGTTGTTGCTTCCAATTGTATTATATGTCAGTCAAGGCATTGAGTACAGTCAGTGCTTTTGTCTTTAACTGATCCACAGAATTTTCATATGGAAGAGAGACCTTGGTATTTGTTAGAGCTGCATAGGTGAAATACGGCTAACATCACACTCATGAATTTCTTATTGTGCTGCATCCAATTCTGATTTAAATACCCTGTGGCAGCTGGAGTAGCTGAGGTAGGAAGTCATGGAGATGTGAGGCTTAGGGTGGGAATTCATGCTCCTCCATTCTAATTGTGGAAGTTCTGTTACTCCAGCTATACATCCATGTCAAGTGGCATTAGTTGTAGATGACTTGGGTGCTAACGGTTGTTCTTTCCCCTGTTGACCATACAGGAGGCCAAGGGCAAATGGCTCAGTTGTGAATGTCTATTTCATAGATACCTGAAGTTAGAAGAGGTTGATCCATCCCATCCTAAAATCTGAGTGTGTTACAGAAATCCACATAATACAAGTGTATAACATGTGCACATACACATGATACATATATAATACATATAATTTTGTACGTCTATATATGCTATATATGTATTATATATGCATGAGCTGAGTAATTAGTAGTGATTAATTATACATATGATATATATGTACATTTGATGAGTAATTCCCATGCTGTTAAAGAACGGTGATTCAAATGTGGTGGAGTCATTTTCAGCTGCAGCTACCATGCTTTTGAGAAAGGCTGTATTGTCTGCCAAGCGTGTAAATGTTTATTTTCTCATTATACTTTTCCCTCTTCAGTGATGAAGATGCTTATAAATGCCCATCTGATAGTTATGTAACCTCTTGTTCTGTCTTGGTGCTGAATAATAAACTGGCATGTTAAACTGACTTTTTCCTTGTGACATAGTACCACGGCATTTGCACCACTATTTTGTAATTCAATACTCATCTTCATGTGGAAAAGGTGTTGCTTTCTTTGTGAGCA
The DNA here is from genome assembly GCF_000690775.1 of Eurypyga helias. Taxonomy (NCBI): domain Eukaryota; kingdom Metazoa; phylum Chordata; class Aves; order Eurypygiformes; family Eurypygidae; genus Eurypyga; species Eurypyga helias. The sequence goes on from NW_010225956.1 coordinate 35,962, forward strand.
CTGCAGGACTTTGGGCCAGTTTGTGGGCATATAGTAGGCCAATCTGATGATTGCCCATGGTACAGAAACTTTGTTAGATAGGCTTTTAAGACAGGGTTGTGTGTAGATTCCTGGAATGAAAGCTAACATAAATCTGAGAAGTTCATCTTAAAGTAGATGTGAAGTTGACTGGCTGAGGGAGTGTGGCAAATGTGGATTGTCTTTGTCTGAATATTTGCCCTTTTTTTTTTTTTTTTTCATGCTTGCGGGACCCTTATGTGTATCTTCCAGTAAATAATAGGGTGCCATTAGCTCCTAAGTAAGCCTCTCTTTTTAACTGGAATGTAATCAAACAGCATT
>NW_010225956.1:36338-66625 GCF_000690775.1 Eurypyga helias
TTCCATCCTTTATTTTCTCTTTGTTTTGGAATGCAGGTGTGACGCTGGTAGGTGTAGGACATCCTTCTATATATTATTAGTATTATTGTTATATCTCTCCACACACAAAAGAACAATTCTGCTGAAAAAAGGCAGGAAGGCAAAACCATTGGTCATTATTACCCAGGATGTGTCAAACAAGTTTTCTTTTGTATTGATTAAATTTTCAATTTTGTCTACCCGGGCACAAAGTAAATTAATTCCACAGAAGGACTATTGATTTGACATACAGTTGGAAAGAACAAAAGTTGAAGTTGTTAGGTTTTTAAAAAGTTTTTGTTTGGCAGTGCTACGTAAGCAAAGCTAGCTTCCTGAAATGGAGAAGGGTTTCTTCTTGGAAAATGGGTTTCTTTCACTACATTCTAACTCCTGTGCTATCATGTCAGGGGGTCAAAGTTACAAATGTCATTTGGGCACACTCAGTTACACATTGTAGGCTTGAGTTAAGGAACTGAGATACTGTCTTTGGATTCAAAATTTATAGCTTGTTGAGAAAACACATGCTGATGCTTTGTGTGTTTTGTGATGAGTGCTAAAAGAATAACCAGAATATCCTGTAGCAAGCCCAACACCAGCCTCCCAGTACTTCTCTTTCTGGAAGAAATATTTCTTTCTCCAACTAAGGAGCAGTTTTTTATTAACTTCAGCTAACACCACCACAGAATACATCCATAGCCTAGTGGTTTGGGGTTAGGGGGAGTTGGTTTGGATGTCTACAAAAGGTGGTGACATCTAATTTTGTATTTTTTTTTTGTACTGGTCTCTCTACGTACAAAAGTACATGTATCAGAATATTTTACAAATACAAGAATAGTATCTATCAATTGCACTCAGGAGGCCACCAGAGTCAATCACCTGCAAGTTACAAAGTTTGCTTAATTAAGCTATTATAAAGCTTTTAATATCCGTCATTTTCTAATTTGAACTTTCAGTTTTAAGCAAGTGATTTTAACAGCTGTAAATAAATATTCTTGAACATGAATATATATAAAATAAAAAAAGGAAAATATTTTCCAAATATTGAAGTGTTTTGTTTTATAGTGAGTTGCAGAATTCCCTTGGCAAAATCTAGACTCCAAAAACATCATTTTCACTAAAAAATCTCTGCGATTAATGGTCTTTAATGTTTTCTTATGGGGAAAAACCCCAAATTCAAATTAACAAATACGTTGAATAAAAAGAACTTGTTGTTCAAACATTATAGTTTTATTAATTTATAAATAAAAGAAACACCCTTGGGGTTGGTGGGTTTTTTTTTTTTGGTAGCCATATTTTTTTCCTACCTGAAAAATATTTTATGGTGGCATGTATCAGTGTTTCTTTTACAGCTTTGTAATTCCTCTAAAAATGGAATCTAGAGAGAAAATGTGAGAATTTCTTCATGGGCTGTGAGAACAGGGACTGTGTGTTCAGATGCACTGACAACAGTCCCATTTAAGAGGACCTTTTTTATGAAAAACAGTTCAGTCTCAGCAGTGCTACAAAACTTGGAAGCTGAAAACACATGTGGTTTGAAGCCACCATGTAGGGATATTTGCATTTTGCCCTTTCTATACTACAGTTTCCTCAGAACTACACGAACTGGGATAGAAAAATAGTTATGAAACTTTCAGTATAGGCACACTCTGATTTCCCCAACTTAACCTCTCTAATGTAAGTAGTGAAGGATCATGCCAAAGAAGCTTCTTTCCAGGATGCAGAGATGGCCAATGCATTATATGAAAGTGATTTTCCAGGCTTTTCTTATAATTGCCTCTTATTGTTAATTTAAAAGGCCAGAGATATGAGATACTCTTAAATACAACTTTACACTTTTCTCCAGCTTGCAGAAATAAAGAGAGGTGCATTATCTGTAAAATTATTTGAAAAATTGTCCATTTTGCAAACAAAATTAGCGTGTAAACTACCACATGAACTTGTTCGTGTGTCAAATTGCTTTGTAGTGGTTTTATCTGACACAGCTTTGGTTTGAGTGCTTTCTGAGCCCAGCAATTGGATTGTTTTAAAATCTCTTAAGTAGAACTGTGCTGGCATTGAATTACTGATGGACTCAAACCAAACACAGCTGATCTAAATTACCTTTTTCAGTTCATATTCAAACTGCTTGGAAGTCTGCCAGAATTATCGTCAGTTACTGTCCCAGTGAAAGGAAGCTGTGTTTAAGCTTTCCTAAGACTATCCAAATAGAGTCTTGGAGGACAGATGGTCCTCTGGTCAGTACAAGAGTAATTTCCATTTTGCATTTGGATTCACAGTTGGACTCAAAATACTTTTGGTACTTGAAGCATGCAGTGATTACTAATTGAAGCCCTTAGAGATGGGTGCCCCAGAGCACTCCATTCTCTCACTGGCCTGTCAAAAAGCTTTTGTACCTTCTGCTTTTTATACCAATTTGTGATTTTTAAGCTTGCTTTTTCTTTTATTTTCTTTTTTTTTTTAACAGTACTGTAGGACATCCTGCTTCCTTCTATTATGTCTTTAATGCTTGTCCCTTGCTTCCAAAACACGGTGAGAGGAAGAAATTGAAGGTGGTAGCGAGATGTAAGGCTGCTGCTTTCTGAAAAGTGCATCTGGAGGCCTGATTGCTAACAAAGAACCAGGGTGGGGAGAGGAAAGCTGTGAGTATTCACTCAAGTAAATAAATGAGTCATGCCATTATTTATTCTACTTTTATATGAAAATCAGCAATGAGCAGGAATTATGGAAGGTAATAATAATAAAATGCTGACCTCAAGGTCTTATGAACCATATGTTAGTATTTTAGTAAAACCTTTTCTTTTTCTCTGCCTGGATTAGTGGAATTGTTAACTGTAGCTTTCTGATAGGACACATACTACATTCTACCCTACATTCTACCCTACAATGTACCTACATTCTACCCATAATACCTAATATTTTCGTAAAATATGTAGGTTCCAATACTGTTTATGTCAGTAGGCTCACCTCTGGGGATGCTTCCCAGGAAATGAAATTCAGCTCTGTGCTGAATTTAGGTGACACTAGATTCAGGTAGAGGTGACACTTGGGTATTTTCTCAACTGATCATTGCATATGTGATCATAAAGCTAGTATACTTCAGTTCAGCACTGGCAGATATTGAATCTAGCCATTTTACACATAGATTTAACTCAAGTATCTTTCAAAGAACTCTTCTATACTCTTAAACCATTTTAATATTGGAATCAAATCTACATATCTGTTTGTTTCAACCTTGCCAGGCAAAAGTCTATGGGTTTTTTGCAACTGACTTCCCTACTCAATGCTAAAACACAAAGTGAATTGGATTGAATAGTTTATATCCCAGTTTTAACATGCAACTAATATTTATGGAGAATTTTGGACTTTACCATTTCTGAATTTGCTTTACTGTCAAGGGTAGATGGCTTTTTACTTCATACACCCTATAATCTGGCTCCATAAACAGTAACATCAGAGAACTGAAAGAAGACCTGCTGTGTACTCTTGGGCTTTTATATAAAAGCTAATGTTCTTCTCCTTTACAGCTGTTTACACAACAGTTTTTTGCTATGTGACTTGACATCTCGATCCTCTTGTGTCTAGTGAACAAGCACACTTTAGAGATGTACATTTTTTCAGTGTTATTGGTCTGACATGAGACCAGCATGGTGTTTCCTTGGTGCTGGGCAGTATGTGCCTCAGTGAAATGCTAATGTTGGAAATTGATGTGGGCTACTATTTGGGAGGGGAGGAGTTAGTTTCTCAGGTCACTTTCTATTTGTTCTGTGCACCCCTAATCACCTGTAAAGAAAATTCATTAATGATTGTTTCCAAAAAGTCTGCATGTGCCAGCAGTGCAGACCCGTGGTTTGTCTAAACGGATTACAGCTTTTTTACACCACTGTAAACTGAAATACAAGCAGTATAGCAGTTCCTGCTATTACTTGTTTGATACGTACCTGAAATATTGCAATCTGATTCTTAGCTGAGATGTCTTACGTGATGATGTAATTAAGTGTTAATTATGATAACAATGATTATGTATAGAAAATCTCTTGACAAGCCTTAGGGTTTAGGAAAAATCATTAATTTCTATTGAATCATAGAATCACAGAATGGTTTGGGTTGGAAGGGACCTTAAAGACCATCTAGTTCCAACCCCCCTGCCATGGGCAGGGACACCTTCCACTAGACCAGGTTGCTCAAAGCCACATCCAGCCTGGCCTTGAACACTTCCAGGGATGGGGCATCCACAGCTTCTCTGGGTAACCTGTTCCAGTGCCTCACCACCCTCTCTGGGAAGAATTTCTTTCTGATATCTAACCTAAATCTTCCCACTTGCAATTTAAACCTGTTACCCCTTGTCCTGTCACTACAGGCCCTTGTAAAAGGTCCCCCCCAGCTTTCTTGTAGCCCCTTCAGTCTCTGGAAGGTGCTATAAGGTCTCCCCGGAGCCTCCTCTTCTCCAGGCTGAACAAGCCCAATTCTTGCAGCCTTTCATCAGCATCTTCGTGGCCTCCTCTGGACTCGCTCCAAGTGGTCAATATCCTTCTGATGTTGAGGGCTCCACAGCTGGATGCAGCACTCCAGGTGGGGTCTCACCAGAGCAGAGTAGAGGGGCAGAATCCCCTCCCTCGACCTGCTGGCCACACTGCTCTGGATACAGCCCAGGATACAGTTGGCTTTCTGGGCTGCCAGCACACACGGCCGGCTCATGTCCATCTTTTTATCCACCAGTACCCTCCCACTGGACTTGTAACTGTCAAATAGGAGTATCTAAAGGTGACATCATTATTAGGTCTGTGTCTAGTTTCCCTGAATGTGTGTGCATATATATGTCTGTGTGTATACACAGTACATCATACAGTAGCCAGAACCCTAAACAGTGATTTGCAGGGGTCCAGACAGGTCATCTGAGCGTTGTTTGAAGGAAGACCCTTTCACTATGATTTGTTGTGAGGAAAGCAAAGATAGTTGGCCAGCATGAGAGCTTCTTTGGAACCTTTTTCCCGGAAATGATAGGAATATTGGCATGACTTCTTCATTGTTGCATTTGTATTTCCACTGTTGTTAGAAAGTGGTAGCAGGTATTTGCTAAAAGGAGTTTTCATGTTATGAGTAGGAAGAAAACTTAAGTCCTGCACTTTCTGGATCCAAGAACTCATGATTTTTTTCACGTGGAAAAATTTCCTACATCGTCTCATGTTAATTAATTGCACCTTCGTGAAAAGAGGCTTTGTTTCAAAAACGTGTGTGTGAGATGAGGACTGAAACTGCTGCCAAGGATACATCTATTTCTGCCTTAGAAAGCACAAAGTCAAGACGGCATTAACAGAGAAAAGTGGCAGCAAAGAAAGTGCCAGTGACTAGAGCACTGGGTGAAGTACAAAGCATCCGGTTGCACAACTTGTCTTTGTAAATGATTAGAGGAGGTATTTCCTTTGAAGGTTTATTTTGTTCATAATCTTGCGGAGCAAATAAGAATAGTACTGAGTTGAAGTACCAACAAGATAATGATTGTTCCTAGTGTTGCTGAAGACAAAAGTCATCAGTGACAGGATCTTTATTTTTTTCGGCCATGAAACCGCTGACTGGAACAGAAAGCTCCTGGGTGCTCTATCAATCATCTATGATTATTTATATTCTGCTTCTATTCATGCGTTTTTTACAGCCTACACAAGCAAATAAATCAGTGTTCATTTTTCACTGAAGTTGTAATTTGCATGTTTGACTTCTTGCCACTGTTGAATATTAAGATACTCAAGAGTTTATGCCTCATTTCCACAAGAAATGGGCCAGAATCAGAGTAATGAAATAATAAAATTTTGACCTTAGGTCTCTGACAGGAAGCAGGTGCAGCTACTGATTAGGGCAAAGCTTCTGGAGGTCTTGCTGTTCCCATCTAACCAAAAAATTGCTACTTCTAATTTATTAACACAGGTGACTTCAGTTGACAAATCTGGGATTAGACTTAGAGAACAACACTAAATGCAAGCAGCCACTGAGAGGACAAGAGAAGGTTATTCACTGAATAGAACGTGTGGGTTCTTTGCCCTGGCCAGGAAGCAGAGCATCCAGCAGGCGTGAGACCAGTGTCTTTATATGCTTGCTTTGTTCCTTCCAGAGCTGTCCTAGGAATGGTTCTGTTCTGCTCAGGATTTAGAGCAGCATCAAGGGTAGCCTGTAACATCTCCCTTCATTGCTCAGTCACAGCGGAGGGTATGCACAGCTCTGCTGGCTTGGGTGGATGGGGAATTCTGTGCTGTTGTGTTTCTCCACCTGCAGCTCGCTCTCTTAAGTACCCAGTATGCTCTAAGGGTAACATGAGCCTGAGCTGATAGCTACAAAGCATTTGAGATTCTTGCCTGAAAAAAGGCTATTTAAACTTCAGCTGTCCAGAACACATGGGAATGCCAAATATATTCAGGTGATTTGGACTTGCTACGGTGCCAGGCAGATGTTTGCGAGACAATGATCCCCAGGAAAAATGGTGTTCCTGAAAAAGGAGGATTGGGCCAAAACCACTCCAGTGCCCTTAAGTGCACAACACATTTGTGGGATTCTCTGATAGGCTTGTATGTTAAAGACTAGTTCGATGTTAGAGATGTTTACTGATGCTTTCCAAGAGTAAATTTCCTCCAAGTTTAAGGTTTCGTGCCTTACAAATTCCTCTGCATATAGTTTTCCAAATACCTCTCTGCAGGACAGCTTTGTGAAGCCCAGAGGCTTTGCTGTGTGAAGGTGAAAAATGAGACTGCTCACGATATCTTTCAAGGCAAATGGGTGATGATCTCCGGCGGAGGTTCTGCTGGCTTTTTTCCAAGAACAGACTGAGTAAGGTTTATACAAAACAATCTGTTTCTGGTCCTGCATGTCTTCAGAGTTCATGGTTTGTGACTGGTGCTGTTCATATGCTCTGACCAACAGCTGTCGTTTTGGATCTGTCCTGTCTGACCAATCATGGGCATAATGAATTATAATATGGATCTGAAACTCATCTGTTATTTTTCTTCACTTGGAACTAAAACTGCATTGTGATTTTTGAAATGTGCTGATCTCCAAACTATAGCAAACATTCCCCACTGAATATGACTCAAAACCAAAGCATGTATGGTCTTCATGTATAGTTGCTGTTCTCATTCACTGAAACAAAAAATTTTCATCAGCATGTTATTTGTAACAAATGCCACTTTTATTTAACAATGTTCCTCTTCTGATTGTCTCAGAAAAGCAGGACTTTTTGCTGTTTAGCAATGGTGAGACCTTTCTGTGTTGTTCTACTTGGCACCGTCTATAGTGAGCTTTTGGTAGAATTTTGATGTTTTCAGACAGTAAAGGCCATGATAGAGGAATTTTAACATGTAGTATTGGCCTCAACATCTTTATCGGAATATTTACAGCAAGTATTTCTGTAATACTTCTGCAAGGATGTTCCAGAAAAAAGTAAGCCTATGTTTACTGTGTCTGTAATGATACCTTACACATTTCAGAGGAGGAAACTAGGGGTGCAGACTGACTGTTGGGTAGCTTGTGTGATGTGGAACCAAGCAGACTGGGTCTATGTCTTTGTGCAAGCAGTGTGGGTGAGACGAGTGCTGGGGCTGAAGCTGTTCTGGCTTTCAGAGCTTGATGGAAATGAATTGGAAATGTGAGTCTGAATCAAATTGACCTTTCTCTTCTTCCCCATTACTTCTAGAATTAGAATTGAAAGAAAGTGTCAGAATTCTTTGCATGTAGTGTTTGTTTAAAGCTTTCATGTAAGACATTCCTCCACAGGCATTCTACAAACTCGCACAGTTCATACCATCAACCTTTTAATCTACTTCCATTAGAGGGTAAGAATTAAAAAACCCACAACGTAGGATGTGTGAGAACAATTTGAATTTCTGTGATACGCATTCATTCTCTGGAAAACTTCTCACACTTCATCTCCTTTAAAGGTAGGTCACTGCTTTTCAGAGCTGTGAGTCACTTTCATTCCCTCTGTAGTTTCCTTTATTTTGGATCATCTTTTGCTACAGTTAAATCCCTGCAAACCTTTCACAAAGAGCTGCTGAAGAAACAGCTGTTCTCAATGATCTGTTTTTGTGCTCTGTCCTTTGGCTCATGAAGAAAAGCAAGTAGTTCGTGAAAGTCAAACAGAATTTTCATGTTTGTGAATAAAATAGTTCTCTGGATCCATTATAAAAGCCAGGATTAAATCCTGACTCCAATTCAATCAGAAGGGATTTACTGTTGGCCTAATATGGAATTTCTAGCAAGGTTCCATGCAGCTTATTTTGCAAAACATGGAAGTTAACTAGAGTGCTTTGATAAAGACCTTTGCTCATTTTGCCAGAACCATTCAGTTTCAAAGGGCTGAAATATTTGAGTTTAATTTCCTCCTGAGCAGATGTGCTATATTTAATTGATGTCATTTTTCAAATGAGAAAATATTTTTTTCTAAAGCTTGTGTGAAGCGATTCCCATAAATCTCTACCTCAGGTGAAGTGCATACATTAATTAATTAAAGGCATTAGTTAGAGATGCATGCCTAAGAAAGCACTAGATAGAGTAATCGCAAACACTGTCTGTCATTTAAAATGACCAATATTTGTGCTAGTACTGAACAGGTTGGTAAGGAACCAGGGACCCAATCCAAGTAATTCTCTCTAGATATGGAAAAGTTCAGACTGGAAGTATAGTTATGATCTATATAATTAAAATCTGCCACAGCAATTTTGCTGTATAGCAGTGAAATTTGAGGAGAGAGGAAATAAGCTTAAAGATAAATGTATTCAGAGGTTGGCTGATTCCCCTACATCTTTTGATTTCAGTTTATTTGGTAGGTGCTTAGCTTTGTGTCAAAGGATAGGTGCAGAAATTACACCCTGAAGAAAATATTACTTTAATTATTTCTTCTCCAGATAGGTTTGTGGTCACCAGACAATCTCTCAGCTTAATATACTTCTTTCTAAATTATTTGTCCTATACAGAGGAGAAGATTATTTAGGTTTTTTTCCTTTCTGTACACAATGCAGATTGAAAGAGCCAACTAAATTCATGAATACATAATTCATATAGTCTGACCTTACGAGACTATTAGTGTTACTCTGCTGTGTATAAATCAGGATGCATGTGCTTTCTTTACCAATGTTAATTTTCTTTGCAGTCTTGCACCATCTCTTATTAAACCATAAGTCTGAAAACGCTCCTTTGCTACAGACCTGATCTTTATGTTCTTTAAAATAAGGATTTATTATAAAAAAGGATGTTTATAGAATTTTTTCCTTTTGAGAACTTAAATTTTATTCACATCTGCTTTAAAGGGTTGAAAAAAATACCTTCAATTCAACGTTATGGCTATCTTAAGCTATACAAAGTTAACAGTGCAGCCCTTAAGAAAGTGAGGAAAGAACCTACCACAGATCTCTACTTCTCCTTCTTGGCACCCATATATTTTTTTCCTAACTCTGAATTTAATTTTCAGAGTTAGGGATATAATTAAACCACATCTGCAGTTTTTTACTGTTATCATTCCAATTTTGGACAGACAAAAATAATATAAATAACAATCAACATTTATGTAACATTTGAGACAATATATCTCATATTACTTCTATTACAGCCTGCTTCAAAGAAACCCCACCCGCTGTGCCTTGTGATAATCATTGTGCTTGAGGATATTCATCACTTGTAGAAACATTCAGCAATTTCTTTAGCTATTGTAAAATAATTATCATAATTATGTTGATCAAAAGACAACTAATTCTCAGTTAACAGCATGTTCTCAATCTATTTCTGTCCATCTGAACAACCACAGTCCATTTGATCTTTCTCAAGGGTCATGTTTTCTAGATTTTTATAATACTTCTATTGTTTTCTCAAGTTTCTCTGTTAATGCATGCATAGCCTATCAGACTAGGCAATATCAACACTGAGTGGAGCAAAAGGATTGCTTCATATGTCATGCAGATTTGACTCTGTTTATACATTCCAGAATGTTTTTTGACATGTATTCAACATTTTTTTTTCCTGCAATGCTGAACCTGTGTTTCATGTAATTACATAATCATTTATTCATCCCTACATTCAAAATTTTGGATTCATCCTTTTGTATTGTCATTGCTTATCAATCATAATTCATTTTGCAGCAATGGTTGATAATATTGTATACTTCATATGAACTGATTTCTCCTTTCTGTTGTTATGGTGTGAAAAAGGTTTTTTCTGGAAAAAATAATCTGTTGCTTTGGTTTTCTGTTATAATTTAAATATCATTAAAATGCAAGAGTAAAAAAAATGAGGTTAGAGGTTATTCTCTGTTCAGAAGAGAACTAGCTTTAAAGCCATCTCGGCTTGTGCAAGGTACCCAAGTTTTGAAAATCTGTGAGGGTGCACTTGCCAGTACACCTCTGTGTGAACTTTTCCAGTTCTTGATTCAGTGACAGGACAAGGGGTAATGGGTTTAAATTGAAAGTGGGGAGGTTTAGATTAGATATCAGGAAGAAGTTCTTCCCGGAGAGGGTGGTGAGGCACTGGAACAGGTTGCCCAGAGAAGCTGTGGATGCCCCATCCCTGGAAGTGTTCAAGGCCAGGCTGGATGAGGCTTGGAGCAACCTGGTCTAGTGGAAGGTGTCCCTGCCCATGGCAGGGGGGTTGGAACTGGATGGTCTTTAAGGTCCCTTCCAACCCAAACCATTCTATGATTCTATGATTCTATGATCATGGCTTAAGTATTGTAGCCAATATTTCAAGTTTTTCTTTGTTATCTGAACAAAATATTAACTAATTTGTGATGATTTTTACAACCTAAGTTGTGTTCTTCCAGTACCTAGCTGCTGCTAATGGTATGGCGTACCTTCAGTCTGAACAGATTTCTCAAAATCCTAAGCTCCCAGAAAAACAGTGTTCAATTTCATCCTTTATACTGCATGGACAGAACACCTCTGCTCCTTCTTTTAGTACATTGCTATGAGTGGACAAAGAAGGAAGCATTTAAATCAAGTAAGAGTAGTGAGAAGGTACATCCAATTACTTTTTAAAATGGATCTAAGAGCCAGACTACCGGCAAGGGTGAAATTAAAAGGGTAGGAAAATGCAGAGTCATTATCCACTGAAGACACTTGCCCGTTTCCTCACACTATTACATGGAGAGCTGTAGGGCTGTAAATTGTCTTTATTCCTGAGTCAGTGCCAGCCTGAATGCTTTTGCTAACCATGCATTACAATTATTTGTCTTTAAATGTGGAAATTGTCTTGGGGGGGGAGATTGGGTATTGTATTTAAATTTTTACTCTTCATCCATCTTTTTGGTGCTACTCATCCCTGTCAACATGAGAACAGAGTGTTTCATCTTGCATTCCATTTTGTCTATCTGTGCTCTTTCTTGCACTCCTCCTGAGTCCCTCTGACAAGGCAGAGCAGTTTCCATCTCTGATATCCATGGCTAGCAGCGTTTGCCTAGGAATGGAGAGACCACCTTGAGCCTTTCAGGCTCAGACTTCCCCTCGCCCCCTCACCTATGTGTTGTTAGTAGCTAACCAAGGAAACACCTTGCTCAGGAATGAGCATCCCTAGCCGCAGCAGCTGAAGGGCTAAGGCTGATACTTCTGTGATGGGAGATACAAGCTCACAGCATTGTCAGCGGGCTCCGGGGTATCACCTGCAGGCTTTCTCTGGGTGGTACATCGGATAATCTGGCTACGGCAGGATGTTCTGCACTGCAGGCAGAGGGGCACCCATGCCATAGGTGCTAAGGGTTGCCTGTGAGCTTTTTTGCAAAGATGAGATAATATGACAATATTATCAGAAAAGCTAAAGGCCCAGGGACATACTGGAAATATGTATCAGAGTAATGACAGGGTCTCCCAAGTCTTTTGCAGTCCCTCTAATCGTGATACTGGGCTTCCTCTCTTTTTCCAGGCTGGCATAATTGCTTGCTGAAGCCAAAAACTTCAGCATGGAGTGACAAGGAGAAGGATAGCACTGGTGAATGTGTAAGGGGATATATTTTTACTGCTTGAATGCCTAGTTAAAACCCATAAATTAGTACTCACGTCTTGGCTTCCTCTTTCAGATTCAATTAGAACAAATGAAGCACATGAAATTGAAAGCTACTCTGCCATGTATTGGATGCTTATGGACATAAGAGCTTCAGTGTGTGAAAAATCATGAATTAATCATAACACAACGCTGGTGTGTGATGACATCATCGTCTACTGGTTTTTGTATTCTATGTTGGTCATATTGTCAATATCAAATGTGTTCGGGGTTTTGACACATGCAGCCTATCACTAGATTTACCCCTGTTCTGTTTAAACTATAATGATATAGCATCAAATACAAAGGTTAAATTTTCCACTGAATACCAATAATTAAAAAGAATACTTAGATTTCACTTTCCTATAAAGAGTTCATTGAAGACAATGAGATACATGGTAATGATTCTTCATATTAGACAATGACATCACTCAGGATTTCAATATTGTTCATTACTTAGGATGTGTTAGTTGTGTCACATCTGAAGCAGAAAGACAAGTAATGGTAATGTATATAATTTTAGGTTTTATAAAATTCACACATTGTTTAAAATTTCTTATTTCTAAATACATTTTTGTTTTGTATTTGGAATCTGTTGATGTTTTGTTTTTGGTAACAAGGGCTTGATTCTATATTTAATGCTTCTTGATAGTACCTCATAATAAAAAGAGATTGGATTTTGAGGAAGCAGCTTCTGCTCCCAGTGTAATCAGTAGAAGCACAGTTGAATTCTTGACCCAGTGGTCCAGTGCTGGACTGGGCTGAAATTGGAAAACAGGAATGCAGGGTGTAAACTGGGCCAGAATTACAATTCAATTATCTCTGGTAGTTCAGAGGTGTAATCAGGGGTACATCACATAAAGGGGTCCACTCAATGTTGCTTACACATTGAAGAGATCAGAAGCAGAAATGTAATTTTGAATATTGTCCCTAATCCTTATGATGAAACAAATTGGTCAGTTTGTGAGTGTTCCTTGCTTTTTCCCTCTAGATCAGACAAGTAGAAAGAGAAATGGAAGGGCTAAGTAATTACTGTGTTATTTTCACACCAACTATGCCAGCAAACCTGATGATAGTAGGCAAATGCCCTGGGTCTTTATTAGCATGCTGTAAAAATGACATGTTTTGCTGGCATGCAAATTAAAGGTTCTCTATTACTGTTTTTCTTTTAAGTGGAATCCCTTCACTCTTCCAGGCATATGGGTTTTCAACATAAGAAAGTATATTCCTGCCATGCATCTTCCCTCAGTGATGCTCTGTGTATCAGCATCAAGAGGTGAACACAGCTGTTCTCTAAAAGGTGGATGTGGTGTGGGCATGAAAGATTTCCCTCTAGTGCTTCCTCTGGTGCCCCATGGCAAGTTTATTTTCAACAAGGGAGCCCCAGTTGCAATTTGCCTGGCTCCTCTGGGCTGTGTCTGCTGCCATGCATTTTCCAGAGCTCATGCTCCCGCCCTGCAAATGCCGCTGCTGTCTTCAGAGACGGCAGGCTACAGGTCTCACACCCACAGCTGGGGAAAAGAGAGGGTAATGGGTATGTTAAAATATCTGAAGGAGAGATTCAAATTTTAACTGCTCAGCAGTGGTGATTTGCGACCAAGAAATGACCTGGCATGGAGGACAAGGGGACCCAGCTGCAGAAGGGTTTAAGTTGGTTGGAAGCAAGGATGCCTGAGACAGAAGGACTCCCTGTAATGGAGTGAAGTTTCCCTTGGTGATGGCCTAAGAGGCAGGCCCAGTGTTGTCTTGTAGCTGTCCTAGCATGGGAGGGCTCAGGGGCTGTCTCTGGGCAGCAGAGCTGGGCTGGGGTTGGACCCAAGGCCAGGCTGAGGATCAGTGCTGGTGCAAGTGTATAAAGAAATTGCCTTGTGATGCATCTCTGCAGATTCTTTGTAGAAATGCTGATGTTAATAGAACCCTGCCCAATGCATTGTTCACTAATTATTGTTTTATATTTAAGCACAGATTTGTTTAATTCACCTCAAGGGGTACAATTATAATTCCCATAAACATGCAAGAAACTTTTTGGGGATCCTGTGGCTGCCCTTTGAAGGTATGATTTTGCATTTTGTTTGCCCCACGCACAGAGGAGCCGTAGAGCCTCAGGTCTGCTACCCCTCCAAGTGTGGTTGCCCAGCACTTTGTAGCCGGCATCATTCAGCGTCCTCTTCTGTGAAGCAGCGTGAAGCAGGGAGTTCACTGTTGACCTCTAAGTGTCCAGTTCAAATCCCTCTGTATTCCTGAAGTGGTAAATGGAGAGGGAAAAGAAAGGCAAATAATGGAATTTGTTCACTGTAGTACCACACTGTGGCTGGGATTTACTGCAGCAGCGTCAAATGAGAAGCTGCATCCTAGAACTGAGCTTACCATTTTTAACACAAATGGATCTACGTATCTTTTTCTGTGTGGTGATGTTATGCCGGGTGATGATATAATATCAAGTGTGTAATATTTTGTTTTTCATGAATAAATTTAGTATCATGTTCCTTAACTTGTGGTTGCAATATTTCAGTGGTAGTTTTTCTGCAAGGCTGTATTAAGGTAGTGTTACTAAAAATATATATATAAAAATCTTTCCACAGAAGCAATCTCATTTACCTCCTCTGCATTTCTAATATGAAATTAATGAGGACATTCTTTTAATTTACAAAATGATGGTAGGATAAGATTTTACTTGTGAAATAGAAAGGCAGATGGAATATTAGAGGCAGCCTCGATGCCATTCATAGATTTTATGAAAATGCTATGTCCCCAGGAGGCTAGCTGAGCATAAAATGTTGAACAGCAAATGGTGAGTTCCCCACTGCAGTTGAAAGCAAATCTATAAATAGAATGGCAATGGAATAACCCTCCAGCTAGTGAACAAGAGAGCAAGAAAATCCCTTCTTTGACTTGTGTTGCATACTAATAAGGAGCAAGGGTGGGGGAAGGAAGAATGTTACAAGGAAAAATGGCTGTTGATTGCTTGCTCATCGGATTACAGAGATGCTGTGTGCTTGCTAGTTCATTTAGGTGCACTTTTCCCAGCACTAAAGAGCAGGAAAATAATAGAAACTATTTTTTAGAAAAGGACTTATTTGTGGAACCCTGTGACAAAGAGGATGATTTGTGGCATTTTCCTTCCAAACTATGCCTTTTTTAGCAACCTAATGCAAGCAGCCTGTGAGAAAAGTGTCTGTTAAAGAGGAATTTCATTATAAAAGAGCATGCTTCCTCTCAGCCCAGCACTGGAGGTTGTGAATAACTTATTGTTCTTATTGTTTGTGATATTGCAGCAATCCTTTGTCTTCTTTTGTTCCCATTCTGTCTGCTAACAATTATTTACCCTGTTGTCAAAAAGAAAATATATTCATTTGGTATCTAGCATGAATTATAGCACAGCTACCAATACTTGTAAAGGTTTGACAACAGATGGGAGCACACACAGTGTAGTTTATCATTTTGGTAGCTCAGTGTAAGGGAAGGAATCAGCATGCAAAAAGCAGACATGCAATCTTCATTATGAAGTGCACTTTTCTGCGCCTGTGCATCTGTCTAGCTGTATGAAACACTTAGGTTACATGTTAGATCATGGTCTTATGCAGGCAGCAAAATTCAACTTTGCCTAGAAGTCAGCCGAAGGAGGCAATAGTGTTTGTGTGTGCAAAACAGAAGTGCATCTCCCAGTCTGTACTCTTGAGCATGTTCAGCATCACTCACAATGTTCTGTGATCAAACTCCTGCTTTGCAATTTTTACTGGTTGGGGTGTTTTTCTTTGTATTGTGCCTCCTATTCCTATTGCTGATTGCATGCTTAGCTCATCTGCCCTTGAAAAATTTCCAAAATACTCATACGCTTTTGCCATTGTCCTGGAAGGAGAAGGAAAAACTTGGAATAATTTTTCCTCCATAGGTTGTGTCCCAAAGGAGAAAAGGTGGGAGGTGTAATTAATGATTAAGCCAGGTTGACCAGCATTCCTGATTTAAAACTGCACCCAAATTTTCATATGGATTACAGCCTACAAACGCCAAACAGACGCCTGTTAAAGCAAGGCAGAACTCCGGGGATATTAGGATGGATGATGACAATATCTGCTCAAAAGTCCCACAGCTTCATGCTGAGTTAGTGCCAAGCGAGGCCTGCAGATATTGTTTCGGGGTGTCCCTACCACATCAACTTTACAGTTTGGGAACTCAGCCAGTGGGTGCAAGAAGTCATGGGTGCATTTAGGAGCTCCACCTCAGCTGTCTCCTGATGGACAGTCTCCCTTGTGTGGAGGTCATGTGGCTGTGCACACACGCTCATATTCCATGCACGATTGCGGCTGCGGTTGCAGTTCTGCATCACAGCTCAGGAAGGGAGTTTATTCATGGGTATTACTGATCTTGGGGAAATAATATAGTGATGACAAAATGTGAAACTTGAAACAAAGAACTATTTTGAGAGAACACCGTTTCCACCCTCTACCTGTGAGAGACTCTAATATAATAAATATACGTATTATACTGCTAATTTTTTTGCACCACTATGTTGTTGTTGCAAAATAAGTATATGTTGGAAAAAACAAAGTGTGGGTGCTAGTAAAATAGATAAAGGTTTGGAGCTATATCCTGTATTTGCTGTGTACCTTGCTAGATCACACATTTTAAAAAGATGGTAGTATTCAGAAAGCAGAACTGAATTGTATTACTTTAACAGTTACACAAGCTAAATTCAAACTCACTCTCAGATTGTGAAGCACTTATATTTTTAAGGTGAGTTTCACATGTAAGAGGAAAACAAATAAAAGAACAGGCTATTTCATATGTCTGTAGCATTTATACCTGTTAATGCATATGAACTGTAAAGTCCCCAGAAATAGAGGAGATCTCCTTTTTGTCTTACCACAGGTTCTCACACAGCTTTCACCAAAGTGAAAATTAATATGAGCAGTAAGCAATTTTGTCACTTCAAAACAGGAACCTGCAGAGGACTGCCAGTTTGGCAGCAGCTGCCATGTTAAAAAGTGGTCTTTGGCCGTTTAGAGGCTGTGTTATTTCCTTTGTGCTTCCTGAAACTGCAGCTCTGATTCTTACTGACAGCTGTGACATCTTCTGAGGGAGCCAGCGCTCTCCAGCTACGCATTGCTGTGCTCAGCAAGCAAAGAGATCGCTCCCCAGTGCAGCTTATCTTCTTGATATTTTCCCCTAGGTTTTAAATGCAGTTCCAGTGTACCCAATCAGCAGAACCTCTGGGCAAAATGTTTATTTGAAGTGGCTGGCTACACATGATTAAAGCACTATTTAGTTAATAAACTTTAACAAATTTTAAACTACAGTTTATTCGGTCATCAGAAAGAAATAGTATTGTAATGACAGAGATTCACAACAGAGGGTTTGCTACTGGGTTAATAAGTGAAAATCATAGCACTAATCTTCAGAACAGAACAGATGGTTCTGTTTTTCAGGCACCTATATCCATTATTGCATAAATCAACATTCATGTATGAGTTTCTCTCCCAAAAAGTGGCCATGGAAGCAGATAGTTGTAAAGTTTGCAAGTGGTAAGTCATGAACTTCCATGTATTTCTGTTGCCTGTATTGAAGAATGTCTAAATCAGGGCATGCTTTAGATCCATGTATTTTGCAGAGGTCTTTGAAAGAATAAAATGGTTTTGTCTGACCATCCGTCTTTTGTTATGGAACTGTGGTTCACATTTTATTTTCAAATAGTTATTTAAAATCTGCAATCTGATTACTCTGAGCTCCTAATAACCAGATGTATTTAGCACTCGTAAAATCTAGAATTTTATTTGTAATTGAATTCTTTGTTTGGTCTAATTAGCTGTGGTATGTGGCATGAAAATAGAAGCAAAATTCATGCTTTTAATATATTGAGAACTTAATGATTTTTTTACACTTTGCTCACTGAAGGTTAAGATAAGTATCAAAGATTAGGAAGGTTCATATTTCTCTATAGAAGGTTCATATTTCTCTATAGGTCTTGTAACAGAAAGAATAGCCAAGTCAATATAGTACACAAAAATAGAGAGAGAGTGTTGTAATTCATTACGATAATATATTATAAAATAAACCATTGGAAAAAAAACCCCAAACCTGTTTGTTGACTGGTAATTTCTCATTCAGACAGGTATTGCACGAATATGTATTTTGAAATGAATGTATGCAAAGCCTAGTTTAGTTTTATGTCAATTACACTTTGTTATTTTTGTCCTTACGTCCCTTAACAGTGTCAGTTTTCACAAAGCCAGGTATATTCATAGCCCCCAGTCTTTCCCTCAACATTCCCCGTGCATTACGTATCACTCACTGTGTAGGCGTACGTAGTCCGTGTGGGAGCACAGTCTACAGAGAGAATAAAAGGAGAGTGAGCATAACAGAAAACTTAAAAGGTAGAAATAAGAAGTAGCTCCACTGTCTTTTTCTGTTCTTTTTTTGATTTATTAATTGGCATTTATTTCACTTGACTTCCAACTCTTTGCTGAGTACACAAGACCCATGTTAGTTCTTGGGAGATGAAGAAAAGATAACAAAGGTTAATGCATTATGTGGGAAGAAGGACAGGTGATTTCTACAGAAAGTTTCCACTGTGACTTAGGGATGTCTATGGGCCTTTTCTCCCCATGTAACTTAAGATTTTTTTAAAACTCCAGAGTACTTCCACTTTGCTTTACTGTCCACCTCAGCAGAATACTTCATCTGTGGGCAGGGCGGCGCAGTGAGGTGTGGGGATTTGGAGATTTACAGAATTAGCATTAAAAATCTTCAAGTGGGAGTTGCTAGATAACTGGAAATTAACACTCGTTTATGTTATAGTGAGGGAGAAGAAAAAGGGTTTAAGATCAGTGTTCCAGGTGATGTCCTGCTCTGAATCAGCCACTGTGGGAACTGCTTATCCCATGCACAGTCCTCAGTTGTGTCCAGGAATATGGTTTGCTGCTCTTGCAGGTGGAATGGTGGTGCACCATTCCTGTTGAGAGAGGGAATTGATATTTGGGAGGCTGGGGGAAGGGAGAAGTTGCTGAGTTTTCTTATTTACTCATTCACTGTAGAAAGGCTTAGTTACTTGGAACAAGAAAATAAAAGTTTACAGTGCCTGCCTGACTGGCAAGTGTGCAATGTGTTTTTGCCCTTTTCCTCCCCTGTGCAGTACTGGGAAGCAGTGAGGATGAGTGTCAGGGTTCTCTGTGCTGGTCCCTTCATTCTCTGACGGATAAAAGAGCTATGGGTTCCTGTGCTAATTTTTCCTAAAATCCAAGGCAAATATATAGCAGACTGCACAATGTAGAAAAGAGTGCTTTTGGTCATTGCTTGCAGAGGTACAACCAAATAACGAAGCACTGGGCTGACAGCAGGCATACTCCTCTTTTTGTAAAGGTACTTTTGTACCTCTTGTCTTGCTTGTTTTATCAGCTGGGTCCCATTCAGTTTGGAAGACAGCAAGAAGGATCTAGTCTTTCTCACCTCCTGTGCTCAGAGACACAAGAGAGAGAATAGATAATAGAGGGGACGCTAATGGAGGTTTTAGTTTAACCCGAACCATAGGAAACAGGGTTTGGTAGCGGTGATCCCTGATTTTATTTCCAGTAATGATCCTAGAGCCAGAGCAGAACAGATGCTGTCTGTGATGAGTTGCACAACCACAGCATAATTAATAACTTTGTTTAGTATTTTTTTATATATACTCAATAGGGAGAGATTGCATCCTTCCATATAGTTAAGGCTTTTCTTCCATGCATCAAAAGGCCATTTATGTACAACTGAAAGCTACTTATTCATCTAACAGGTCTGATTCTTAATCTCTAGCCTAGAGAACAGATTATTCAGATGTATGAGATGGTAAAAGACTATCTAGGTCAGATGTGTAACCTTGGAGGGCAGTTTTATCAGTGTTGTAATACTAAATGGGCTTAGGTCTCACTGGAAAGTTGCTTCCCGTGTCTTATGATCCTCGTTTGTTACTTTTATGTCCCTCACAAGTATGACTGAGAAGAAAAGCTCTTATTTTTTACCACCCTCGGCAGTGATCAGTGTTTTGTGCTTCTTTTCCCAGGACAGAGAGTGCAGGTAATGAATAGAGGAAGGTTTGAGGTTTGGGCTGGAGCAGTCTGACCATCTCAAACTTGATTTGATCAACTGCTGAATTAATGTGGTGGTTCAGCAGTTCAGACCTATTGATCCAGTTCTGGATTCCTCATACATTTTCAGAGTGCATGGTTGAAGCTGTTACAGATAAATTCTCCTTTTAGTTTCTTCCCTTCCTTCTCCATATTGTTAATCCACAATATGGCTTCTTCACAAATCTGTTTTCCCTCAGATGAATTTTCTAGGATTCATTTGAAAATAGCAATGCTTCCAGAAGTCAGTGCACATATGCAAATATAGAATAAAGGCAAGGAAATACGCTAACAGACAAACATCACCCAAAGGGGGGAATTGTCAGATTTTTTCAGTTCTGTCAGGTTAGTCTGAGATACATAACACTTGTCCCTGCAAAACTTGACTTCTTTATATACACTGTCATGAACATAACAGTGTTACTACTACAATGATGCTTCTGTTAAAACCTGATTTTCCTTGACTTGCATATGGCAAGGCAGAATTAAGTCATAGAATAGTAAAATGATTGTTGTTGTGCAACCTCAATTGTATGAGGAGCACAGCCTTCCACTTGAATGTAAGAATTCAGTGGAATATTTGTAATAGATCTTAATAATGTCAGAGGTATATTATTCTTTGAAAAAGTAACAATCACTACAAAGATCAGGCTAACAAAAAAAAAAGTGTCTGAATTATGCACAGTTTTGCAGCTAGTACCGGGTGTTGTAATGAACAACAGAAACATGTATTATGCACTGTTTAGTTTGTGTTTACAGGTTCACTGCTGTGAACTGGGGAAAGGGCTTTGAAACCTGTTCCTTACACTGATCATGTTAATGTTTAGGTTAATTCTGAACATCTCATTTAAAGAAAAATAGGGACGACTTTGTGCAGCATATTCAATATCTGCAAATACTCATCAGTCATCAACTGTTTCTTTTATTGGATAACGTATCTGTCAAATCTGAACAAGTAGCAAAAAGCTTGGTGCTTGTGGATATATGATATTTATTCCAACTTTCTATAAATATAAATGAACTGGAACATGAAAGGGTTGAAATTTAGTTCTTCCTTTTTCATTAAACTAACAGGATATGTTGTCTTCTGTGTTTTTCCGAATTAAAAACACACTCAAATTTCTCAATCTTTGCACTGTTTCACAGGGTATGAAAAACAAGTAATCTGGATATTGATCCTAATATTGCTGTACTGATTATAAATATGTAATCTAGTCATGTAAAGGTATTGATTTTTATGTATATGGGGAAAATATTTTGCAGTGTAGGACCCAGTGAGGATAAGATTATACTTCATGACTTTTCGAGGTGATGGATTTTTTAAGTACTATATCTCATGAAGATTTATTTGCTGTAAAATTTCAAGTAGAAATGAGCTAGCAATCAATACTTAACTTTTGTAAGAAGATACGGTTGTGGGTGATAGTGAGAGATTGCATTTCTAGTTACACATTCTGTCTTGTTAAAGATGTGGGATCAATTTCCTGATCACCTGAAGGGAAAAGAGAACATTCCTCTGTGGAATTTTCCTTTAGGTTCGGTAAACTGTGCTAAACATACAGAGTGCAGGGAAAATCTTGATTATTGTGCTGAACCTGCTATAGGCAATGCTGGAAACTTTACAAGAGTTTCAGATGTGATGTTTTTCAGCAGTAGTGATACGCACGTAACCTTTTCAGTGCTACAACCAATGTGAACTGGCATTGAGAGTGCTGTCCCCAGAAGGAAGGGCAGTTGGACTGCTCACAGCCTGGGTTGCATCAGGAGCCTTTCACAAGTTTCTCCCTTCCCTGGGGAAAGCGACAGCTGGCGACATCACCAGTGTGGTCAGCAGCCAGGTGGAAAGCGTGGTGATGTGTGTGTTTGTGGGGGAATTACATACTGCGCAGCACTGGAAGCAGGAATTTCCTCCTGGTATAAGCAAACCAGGGGGACTCTTCCAACCCAAACCATTCTATGATTCTATAATGTGATTTATTCCACACGTTGCTGGGCTGTAGTTTATCATTCACACAGCAGTTAAGTAATGATTTCTCCATCAATGAATCACTGGACTGATGTTAGCAGCTCGAAGTAATCTACTTAGAAACGAGTTGGATGTATGACCGGTAATGGGATGTTCCTCCAGTGCTTTACTCAATTCTGAGAAAACAATCTTTTTTAATAGCCTTTGTCGTGCATCTGGAAACATCAAAGTGGAATTGAACTTAATGCTGAAAGCCCATGTCTTGCCCTCTGTGGTGTATTTCCACTTCAGCATGTTTGCCCAACTCTTTGCTTTGATATGTATGTGCTGCTTTTTCTTTAGTAATTTCTATTGATGAAATATTAAGCAGATGAGATGAGAACTGATGAAAACAAAAATCTCTCCCACTGAAGTTAATACAAAGACTTGATGTTGTGAATGTACCTGAAGACAGTCTTAGACAAACACGGGGGATGGGTGGGGCAGGTGGATTTGTTGAGGATCTGTAGTGTTTTATGTGCCCTGTTACTCTTCCTCCCTATAGTCACACTGCAGTAAGGAGCTAAAGTAACTGTGAAATGCCGCGTGGCTCCAGACCTCAGATGGGTGGTGGTTATGTGCTCTCTATTTCTCTTTAGGATCTGCAGTTGTGCATTTGGATTGGGACCTAAAATTGTAATTTTTAAGGAAGTCACCAGTGAAGTCAACCTAAGTCAAGGTTTGGTAGGCTTGGCCCTAACTCACCATAGCTAGGCAGGAGGGCAGAGGTAACCCTTTGCTTGTTTCTGGAGTTTGTGTGTGGTTTGAGTGCAAGTGGCAAAATACCTGTTAGATGCTTTGCTCCTGCAGTCCAAGGCTGAAGCCAGAAAGAGTGGGGGTGTGAGTAATCTCAGGGTGCATGCTTCTTGCTCTAGGCTGCTCATTTGTAGGCAAATCGGGTAAGTCTAGTAGGCTCCTCCCCCACTCCTGCAGTTTTAAGTGCATCCAGGATGGTAAACACTTGAGTGAAACTGGAGTTTTGGTGATTATTTTCATATTAAGAATCCTGGGAATACTTCTGACAAATCCAAAAGACAAACCTTGAAGACAAAATCCTTTGTGTTGAATAACTGGTATGGATTTGTGAGGGATAAATAAGCCAAGTTTAAAATTTCTTGTGAATTCCACTGTTTTTGTGGAAGAATAAAGGAATAGGGGAGACTCTTGTCCTGTCAGAATTGCAAAGTGTGGGATGGCACTGACAGTTTGAACTCACAGTTCATCAGACAGATGCATCACGAATTTATATGGCCTCTCAGAAGATGATGCCAGCTCAGTTGGATATTTGCTGAAAATCTCAGTTGTTTACAAAAACTGTCTTTAAACTGCACTTCCTGATCAGCTTTGCACCAGCCAAGAAAATAAACACCACCCATGGAAGAAGTTTTCCATGGTAATTAAAAATAAGAATATTGTATTTCCTTATTTTTCTATTGATATAGAGTACAAAAAGACCACGGAAAGCCCAAACATTGTGTTGCCTATGCAGACTAATATTTACATCCTTGTCATTCAGTCTGAGCTCAAATTGCCTGGGAAAGAATGACTTTTAAAAACACTGTTATCCTAAAATAGGAGAGTGTACTGATACCTGATGTATTTTGAAATCTCATTACATTTCATTGAAAGCTCTTTTTTTATTACAGTAAATGAGGTTGAAATTTCACTTTGATAAATAGGCTCTTTCCATTTGGCAGAAAGAGAAAGATTAATTTAACAGCAGAGGTAACTTGGATTGTGTCCTGCGTTTTATTTTTAGCTTTTTATGTTGATCCCATGTAATTAATCAAGACATCTTTTAACTTTGAGTCAGACCTACAGCAATTTGGGGTGCAGACTGCTATCATTTCTTTCCCCTTTACCACCCATATCAATGAGATCCTATTCTTCAGTTAATGTAACAGCCACAATTGGAACATCAGCCACTGAATCACATACAAAGACAGTAAATAAAGTAATGTTTTATTTATTCCTTCGTGATGTGTTGAACTCCACCGCGTGCTCTGTATGAGGGACACCACCAGTATGGCTGAACAGAGGTCAAGAAATTATTACATCCCAGCAGGAGCTGTATTTTTGCACCCCATGTGAATAATCCTTTCCTGCTCAGAGGGGAAGACTGTAGTTAGCCCTTTGTTTAATGTGGGAGCTAACTTCAGAAAGCGTTGGAAAATAAGGTTTAAAACTTATGCTAGACATTAACTCTCCTTTCTCTTCCCTCACTAACTGTCAAAGTGTTTGTTACCTTTAAAACTAAATTTAAGCATGGCTTTTATAAATTTTTCTGAGCTTTTTATCCAATGTCTGTGCATATAGTTCAGGATTCCCTAACTTCAGGCTGAATGTTTGGAACCCACCCCATCACTTTTTTCATTGCTCCTTTTGCAGAGAAACTGTGTACAGGCTTTGGCTGTAACTCTCTTAATTCCTGTGCTTCAGCGATGACTTGCCTCCCAGTCTGCTGCCTGTTTGGCTTTGCGTGTGTGAAGGCAGATGCAACACAAGCCTGGGTCACCAATTCTATGGTAGAAAAAATTAAAACAAAATCAATTTGTGGATGAGGCCAAATAGATGTTACGAGTTTCTAAAAAGCTGAAAATAAAGGAGTGATTTCCTCTAGTGAAACAGTATGAAATTTAAAGTCAGTTCCTGAGGCCAGAATTACGTAGGTTGACTAGTTTGCCAGCTTTAGGTTGGTGTATATGCCAGATACACAGAGATGTTGTATATGTGGAAGACTTTAATGCCTTCTACTGTATTCTTCCTTTCTAATCTGTATTTCTTGAGTACATTCCACTGTAAAAACCCTTTGAAGTTGTTGCCATTTTAGTAAAAAATCAATCTGCCACAGATATATTTCTATCTGCTTTTCCTCTCTATCCCTCAGACAGGATCATCAAAATCACCTGGAATGGATAGGAGGCAAGAAATGGTAAAAAATATTAGATTTGCCAGCTCTACTTCTTTCACTAAAAAAAGTATGAATTTAACTTCTATTTTCTGAAACTGTTAGTTAAAATTTGTGTAAAATTTATCAATTATTCCTGTTGATTTTTGCCTTCCAAAAAGGAACTTTTTAAATATAAAGTGTGATTTTTCATTTAAAATGTTACTTTTTTTATTAGAGAAACCAACCTAAATAAAAATAGTCAATTTGAAAAAAATGTGTGGGTAAAAATCATTCTAACCTTTCTTCTTTTTTAAAATATATATTATAATTTCAATGATTTTAAAATTGTTGGTACATCATTTGAATAGAAGCATATTTATTTATGTACCTTAGGCCCTTGACCAGCATCATTTTTCTGTACATCAAACCAAATTCTTGAAGAGATTTCATGTCACTAGTGATGGTTTTTTTCAGCTCAGCTGCTGATTTAAAATCAATTTTAAAAAAATTGTCTTTAAAAATAAATAAATTCTTCTTGTGGGGACTTTGCAAAGGATAAGAACCTCAATCCAAGAACTTTTTATTTTGAATTCCAGTTCCTAGTTAAGGCTCTAATTTCCTTATTTTTATTGAAGCTGGGCTTTAAGCCATGGGGGAACTTAGAAGTCTTTCACAAAACCATGGAGGAAGAGAAAGTGCTGCCAGCACCATTATAAGCTGGCAACTAGGACATATGCCTGGGTGCTGGAAGAATCTGGTTTTGAATAAAACAGAGACAAGACTTGATCTCCGATTTTCTGTAAGCTGGAGGCATGATCCATCCACTGCCCTACAAGGATAACACTTTTTTCTTGTCTTCCTCTTCCCTTTAAGTAATGATATCTAAATTCCTTCTAAATTTAGAATAAACGTTTACATTTTGAAATGTTAAATCAAGGCGAATTTGTAATTTTTTTTCTTTTTATATCTATCCTAATTTATTCTCTATTTTTGATGTAAAGTCCGAACAAAGTGTCCAAACCCTTCCCTTTTGGATAGAGTATAGACAACTCCTGGGCTGCAGAACACACACTTTTGCCAACACTTCTGTGAAAGGTTTTGTATTTCCCTTTATGATATGTATCCCACGTAGTGGAACTGGGAGCACAAGAACAAACACCCCTGTTGTGATTACTTTGTTATAAAAGATGGAGTTATGGCTTTGGAAACGAACCAGGGATAGGCAAATCCCAGACTGCAATGTCCTGAAAAAATTGTCTTGCATGGGGTCTTCCAGCAAGAAGCTGGTGGCTAGAGCAGAAGCTTGCTGAGGGTTTGTCCACCCCGCCGGCTCATCATGATGCTTTTAGTGAATAAAGTGAGAAAAAGGAGGGATCTCTTTGCAGTATTTCCTGCTATATCTTAGAACAGTGTCTTCTTACGGCTCCTTCCTTTCTGCTCTCCCATCTTCCTCATTCATGTTTCTTCGCTTGTGCTTTTTTTCATCTAGTCATTAGGAAATTTTATGTGACTCTGTTAAGATTTTTATTGATGGTATATAGCTGTTGGCAGGGGAACTCCAGGCTGCCAGTAGCAGCTGTGGAGCAGCGCTGTCCCTTAGAAGCATAATTCTCTTGGTATTGGGACAGGTAATTTTACAGTCAATTCACAAAAAGTCTGTTCCACTGGATTACAGAATCTGTAGAGCAAGCATTACTAGAAACATTAACAAAATCATATGTGAAGCAAATAAAGTGTGATTTCAAGTGCCTTGCTGCTATAATGAATATTAAAGTACTTGCTCATGACAGAAATTCTTTATATTGCATTTTCAGCAGTATAATAACAACTTAGTTTTCTTTAATGATACTTTAAATGTAACAGGAGAGAAGCCATTTCAATATTAATATGTTGCTGCTGGAAAGTTATGTTCTAAAACTGATGTGATAATAGGGTAAAATTACTTTAACTAACTTCAGATTAAGAAAGAAATGTATATGCTTCTTTACTGGCTATAATAATGGTTGTCCTAAATGGGCTTCTCTGTCATGTGTGGATTGCTGGACGGTGTTCTTGCAGGAACACTCTGAGGGCCTCGGTCACATTCAGCCATTCCTAAAACAAAGTGCTGTAAGAAACCCTGGTTTAGGTTCACTAGACTTGGGTTCAGTGTTTCTCTAAGGTTTTGCCTGTCTGGCAGCTATGATGACAAAGATAATGCCTCCTTTAGTACTCAGCTGCTAAGACAGGAAGGGATTCTGGATCACATTCCATAGTCTTGCCATAAATTTGTGAAGACTGAGCTTAAAAGTAGTTAGGTTTTCTGCGCTGCTGCTCTGATGGGAAAAACTGGTGCCCAACCCTGCTCCTTTCCGCAGTCAGTTCTGGCAGCCCAGTTGAACTGAACTCCCAAGTTGTTGGGCTGTGTGTTTCCCTTGCTGATGTGTATTAATCCTAAGAGCTTTACATCAGAAAAATAGTAGTGGTTCAGGCTACTGTCTTATTATTTCTTCTCTACCATACTATGGGGAAAAAAAACCCCAAAACCCAACCCCTCCACAGTTTTGCA
The DNA here is from genome assembly GCF_000690775.1 of Eurypyga helias. Taxonomy (NCBI): domain Eukaryota; kingdom Metazoa; phylum Chordata; class Aves; order Eurypygiformes; family Eurypygidae; genus Eurypyga; species Eurypyga helias. The sequence continues at coordinate 63,896 of NW_010225956.1, forward strand.
ATGTTGTTGCCTTGAAATGGAAGTTTGATTTGATTCTGGTCAGCTGGTGCTGGTCTTAATTTATGAAAGACTGTGATGAAAGTTCTTATATTTTGCTATTATCTTTAGACAGCTGCAACAATTCTTGATTGTTATGAAGAGTCATCTTCCATATTAGGAAGTCATTTTAGAGGTCTTGGTTGCCAAGAGGCCAATTTGAAAAACTTGACAGTGTCCTGCTAAGTACAGAAATGTTGATTAACTCTTTTCTGATAGCTGATTCTTTTAAGGAATCTCTAACATGGTGAATGTAATTTTAAGGAATGTCATATTAGTTGCTTCTGGAAAAAAAGGTAACAAACATGTAAACTCATTTTTTTAAATCTAATTTTTGTCTCTGTAATATCTTGTGGCACAGATTTCCAGACACGAATTATGTGCTGTAGACAGAAAACTACAGATCCAGTTGTTCACGACATTACAATTTTGAGCTCATAACTCACATATATTCATACTGATGTACAGAAAGCAGGTCTTTTGTAACTGCCTATGGCAGAGAAAAATGAAAAAAATATGAGTCATCCTTTTTCTATCAAAATAATAATGCCACTTAGCATTTATATGACTCCATGCTTAAAGCCTTTTACAGACCAGTTAATCCTCATAACAGCCCTCTGCTATGTTTAGCCTACAATTAGGGGCTGTATTGAAAACTGCCTACTGTCCTCATTAATTACCTTGTGAAAGATGAGCTATCAAGCATCAGCTCTGGGTTTGCTCATTTGCAGCAATACACTGCAGCATTCCCCTGGCCTCCAGTCCTCTGCTAGGAAGCTTTCGTAAATGCTGCTGCTGCCTGTATCCTGACCGGATAATAAGAATCACTGCATCTGCCCGGTCACTTCCGAGAATAAGACATAAGTAAAGAAATGAGTAAGTCACACTGGTACTCGGTGGTGTCCTCATGTTTTCTAGACTGGTTAAATTACTTACAAATGAGAAATGGGAAAGGCATTTGTCATATAAACAGACTGGAGGAAAGTTTTTACTGAACAGGGAATATCTGATCAAGTGTTAGTATAAGTCTGAATATGGACTTGATTCTTGAAATTAAGATGATGAGAAAAAAGTTTTCAAAAGAGACTTGTCCATGAACTTCTTTGAGATTACCAAAAATTCTGAAATTGTAAATGATTTTTAATAACCAGAAGATCAGTAAGTGAATCTTCATTACACCTCTGAAAGATACTACTATTTTGAACTGGGTAAACTGAGACAGAAAAATTAAAATTAAATAGCCATTAAAATAGTGGTGAAAAAAAATTGCATCTTGTTGATCCCACTGCTGTGCTTTTACCTTATTCGTATTTGGCATTCTGATCTTAAGCCTTCTCCAGCTTCCTGTCATGTCAAATGACAATAGCAGCCATAACATGCTGTCCTTAGCATGATAAATATCACAGCCTTGAACTGTGAACTTTTACATAGCGATTCCAATTACTTTGACTTCTGCGTAATTTATTTCAGTTCACATCACTGTAGGTGAAAAAGTCACCTGAAACTCACATATTACCCTTCTAGAATTCATTGCAGTATTTATTAGGAGGTGAATAATATTGTAGCTGAAATTAAGTCTGCAATGAACATTGTGAAAATGTTTTTTACTCTATTTTTTTTTTTGTGTATTTTAGGTGACATCTTCCAAAAAACATGAAGCTTTTGAAGTTACAAAGCATCACGTTTAATAGTGCATCTGTTCTTGATTTGTAAGTAACAGCATTGATACACCTTTACATTATCTAAAATCATAGAATCATAGAATCACAGAATGGTTTGGGTTGGAAGGGACCTTAAAGACCATCCAGTTCCAACCCCCCTGCCATGGGCAGGGACACCTTCCACTAGAACAGGTTGCTCCAAGCCTCATCCAGCCTGGCCTTGAAAATAAGCATCAGCTCAAACTGAGTACAAGCCAGGAAAGAGGTTGCATTAAGTTCTCTGTGTTGGAGGGTGCTGTGAGATTTATCACACACAGTAAGAAGCTTTTCAGACCTAAGGGAGTGTTGAACCTTTATCACTCTAGTGTAAAGGCAGCTAATTTTATTGTGTTCAAATCTATTTTTACAATATGTGATGAGCCACTGCTCTGTTACAGGGGCTGCTGGAATATATTGGAATTCCTTTAGGAAAATTGGCTTATAATCACTTGCACTTTATTCTGTTGCAAAGGTAGACCTGCAGACTGCTTCAAATGACATACTTACAAATGTGACAGTCTTTACTTTTAAACCTCTGAGCAGATTTGGTACAAAAAGAACAGGAAGCACAGTCATGTAGAATGCACAGAAGGTGTAGAAACTGTATTTTGAGCAACAAATCCTTATTAGTTTGAACATTTTCAGAGAATTTCATGAGAGTAAGCACAGATTTGCTGTTGAAGCAGGTTGGGCAGGGGATTTAGCAGTGTTTGTGGAGTGTGGTCTGCCCTGGACATTCTGCTCAACCATCACCACCATTAATGTTTGGTTCTCCGTCGGTGTCTGTGGCAAAGAGAAGTGCTTTTCCTCTCGTACTTGCTGTGGGCTATTCAGCCAGAATTTCTGCTGATCTCTCAGCCTTATGGTACCCGGAATACAGCAGAGCAACTGCAGACCTAGTGTTTTGAGACAGCAACAGAATTACTGACAAACCACTATTTCCTTTCTGTAGAGTTGGAATATGTATTAGAAATGGGCTGAGTCCAACGGGATG
>NW_010225957.1:0-26136 GCF_000690775.1 Eurypyga helias
CCAACCTAATGATTCTATGATTCTAGTACAGGCTAATACAAATATATGCAAATCTGTCAGAGCTGCCTCGCCCCAGAAGGCGCATAGCTCAGCCCTGGGCATATGCCATGCGAACCCCAGCCTGGAGCCATTCTGGAGCCTTCTGTCTGCCTCAAATTAGCACAGCACAGGTAGCTCATTCACAGCGTCTCTAATCAATCAGTTATGCACACAGTCCTTGCAAATCCAGACACATCATATTTGAAAGTCTAATTGACACAGCAAGACAACACAAACTAGAAACATTAACAAATCTTATTTTTTCACATCCCCCTTACAATCTGAATAATTTAGTATGGGTTGGCAGCTCTTGATTACATTTTTGAACCTTTTCAAATTGTCTAAATGAAATTTTAAGTAATTTAATCAGCAAGTGAAAAGGACAAATCCTTGCATTCATAGGAAAGAATCCTGAAAGTGGCAGTTTTTAGCAGCCACAAATCAGATTATCCAACATTTTACTGCTAGGACAGTAAATGCCTGACACTGCTCCTGGGTACAAGAAGGAAGACTACTAATGTCAGTGGGGACCACAGGGCTCAGCCAACACACACGAAAAAAGGTGTAATAACAATTTTAAAATCATGACAAGTTGGCTGTACGTCAGTTTACTTGGTGGCTGGGTGTAACAACAGCACGCTGCCTAATGAAGGATGAATTTCATGGAAAGACAGGATTCAGTTTGCAGGAGCACCTATATATTATGGGTTATTCAGACCTGAATCTATCCAGGGGATTGAGGAAAGTGTAATTCCTGTAACTGGCACAGCCTTAAAAATGCATGCAAAACGTCATACAATGGGAGAAACTGCTGCTGCCTCTCATCAAAAAGCTGCATCCAGCCTTGTTAGTTGCTCGTTTGGGCAGTAAGTTTATTAGCAAGGGGGCCTTGTCTACCACCTCTGCAAAGTGATATGGGAGTACATGGTATTATATAAATGAAAACTTATAATTACTGTTTATAAAAGTTCAGACTGTGTATAAACCAGGCAGACATCTTGGGGATACTCAGCCTGGCTGGAAAGCTCATAAAAAGACTTTTAAATTGCAGCTTTCTACCTTAATACCAAGAAGCAGATTTCCTTGTGGTATTTCTACTTTTAGAATACACATTACTGAAAAGTTAATCTGACACGTCTTTTTTTTTTTTTTTAACTTTTTCCCTATATAGGAGACACGTTAAAAAGGATGAAAACAGTGCTCGCCTTCAGCGCTTAGGTGAATTTCACCTTTCAGCTTCAAAATGCAGGGAATACAAAGAAGGTTGCAAGTGTGAAGCAGCTCCCAAAAATAGGTCCATTGCCCTTGGTGGAAGGAGGAAATAGAAGTTTGTAAAGGAGTGAACACTTGCAAGATCTCTGAGCAGTTTTAAACCTGTTCTTCTAGATTCATCTCACATTCCAGGAAGACTCTGGCTTGTATTTTATCTTCATCACCAGGTCACACATCCATAATACACAGTCTTGGGGACTTCTGTAATCTAAATTGTCCCTCTACTTAAAAGCGAAATGCATAAAGTGATCGATATTTTTTACCCTATTAGTAATGGAACTGTCCAACTACAAATAAATCATTTGATGTGCCAGACTCAGGGCAAATGAGAAAAATATTCTCTTCTACCCGTTATGTCTCAAATTTACAGTTTTTAAATGAATTAATGAAAATGGAGGAAGGAACCACTTAGCCTGCTAAAGGAACTTGAGGAATACCTAGCATGCTTTGTCCTTGCCATTACTTATCGATTAACAATCAGAGAATTTTGAGTATAGGCTGGGAAAAAAAACCTCTCCTGCAAATCCCATAGAATAACTGCCTCGCTCAACTGCTACATACACTAAACCGTAGATGGAAGAAAGCCTGGATAATTTCTGACAGCCAAAGGATGATAACTGGCAATTCCTCCAAGGCATGCATATGATCATGTTGAAAAATAAATGCTGGGATCTGGACATAAATAGAACTACAAAGAAACTAATAAGGACTCGTTTTCACCTCATTTTGTTGAGGTCCCAACTTTTCACGCAGTGAATTAATACTTGGTGTCAATAAGGCCTTGCAAATTGCAGCTTCTTTATAATTTGCCCTCTTAGAGCACCTTTCATTGAATGGATTCAAAGGCCATTACTGAAATGAGACTGCATAGCTACGCCTATGCTGTAAGGCAGTTAAGAATTTCCCTTTTAAAAATGACTTTCTCTTGTTTCTCATTATTCTAACTATCTTTTAGGCTCCTTTTAAAAAGGGGGAATGCTTTTTATTAAGAAGAAAGTTAAAGTATTCAGCAAAAATTAGTATATTTTGCTAACATGCTTTTTTTAAAAAAAAGGAAAAAGTAATGGCCAAAGAAATCCCAGTAACGACCAAAGGAAAGAATCATGAAAAGATATATGAGAGAACCTTTCTGAACAGCCCAAAAAGTTATTCTCATTTAGCACTCTGTAAGGTACTTCAAAATAAAAATTAAACACAAGATGTTAACCCTGGAAATCCAATTTAGTTATTACCCTTTTCTTGTATAGAACAAATGAAAAGAAACACAGAGAAGCACAGAAGAAATGAATCCATCAGAAACTGAAGCATGTCAGCATGAAGCACTGACATTTCAACTCAATTTTGCAAATAAAAAGAATGTTTAGAGAAGGAAAGATTTTAGGAGTGAGCGATGAAGGAAAAGAGGCATTCATTACAAATGCCATCAGGCAATGCCAGATCTGGTTAAGTATATCACTCTCCCTGTAGTTAGGTGTTATTCAGTTTAAACTGAGCTGAGTTATGACAGCCATGAGTGGAATTTTTTATATAGTGCCACAGAAATATAATCAGCTTCCAGAAAACTCATTCACCTGCCTACAACGCAGCACAGCAGACTGACACGTGTGGAGGGTGGGCAAGGCCATGGCAATCTAAAGAACCACACTTCATAGTTCCTGGAACACACCTAACACACCTTATTGAACCCCAACAGAATCTGTGGACAAAGTTGTTTGCTGACTCTGAATTTCAAAATGAATTTTTGTTTTTTTTCCCAAAGAACGATCATTCCAGCCTAATAAACTATCTTTAGAGTTCCTGGACCAATGCAAGTGGAAGGTATGATGTAAGTACCTTGGCACCACGAGACCCACACACCAAGGTCTTGTCTTGCTCCCATTCCTGCCGTGCACATGGTGGTTGTGTCTACCACAGGCTTTTATCGCCAAACTTGTAGCTTGACCCATAGAGCACTGACACATCAGAAAAATGGGACAGAGATCACATCAGACTGATGAAGTTGTAATTGCAATAGCTGTGTCCCTCTCCTCCCAAATACCTGAATTGTCAGAGCTGCTGTGGGCAGAATATGACTGCAAACCAGAGAGGAACCCTGACCCCGCACGGATGATGCTCACTGACTACAAGAAAAAGAAGCAATGGCTGGTAACAGTGATGGTCCCATGCGTTTTGTTTGCTTGGCTCTGGCAGTGTTCCTGTCTGCATTGCCTTTTGCTTGCAATCCCTTTTCCTAGACGTAGTGCAGAATGACATCGTTATGAATATGGTATTATTGCTGCTGAATTTCAGGTGATTCATTCCCGCAAAACAGTGAGCATCATTAAACTAACTTTCAAAGCATTCCACAACTCCTCAAAGAGACCAGCACATCATATAGACCTTCTTCAAAGACTCCCCCAGGCACTATTCAGGACTCTCCCCCGTGACAGATATTGCTGCAAACAGCAGCTGCTTTGCCTCTCCCTGTATTATCTTAGAGTGAGAAAAAGTGAAAGCTATGAATCAGTCTGCTATCACGAATCCAGGGATAATGAAACAAGGAATAATTAAGGTGCCAGAAGTACCATTTGGCACATATAAATTATAAGTAATTTTTGAACACTGGTTTTCCCAGCTCCATAAAACTTCTATTCTTCCCCAGTGAAATTAGGCCAGTATCGCAGCACAGGAACTGTGGAACAAGTTCTCAAAACACTTATATTCTACCCATGTTTCTGTTTTGACTTGGGAACAGCAAGGTTTCTGCTGGAAGAATGAAGTTGCTTATATGTGTTTACAGATGGCTGTCTATTTGAGTGACAGACATATGTGCTGGAGCAGTGTTAAGTGCTGTCACTTTGCTTTATGGAGCAGTTGCTTTGGAAAGATTGCATTGTAATGCTAAATAAATGAGATCAAACTAAAAATCAGTAGGGCAATTGGAAAGTAAACATTGTTTTCCTTTCCGTTATAGAACAATACTAAAGTTTGAAAAAACTGTCATGTAGACCAAGGTGTAAAGGCTTCAGCAACAAGATCATATTCCAGTTTAGGAATAAGCGCACCCTGTTATCAGGGGAGCTGTGAGTATTTATTTCCTTATCAATTTGCTCAAATTGACTATTGCAACTGGCAAGTCCGTCGTCTGCCACATCTTCTCACCTGAAGGGCAACCATCCAATGTGGGGCATTTTTTGACCCAGTGGTGCAAGTCCCACAGGTGATGGAGGTAACATGATGTATGAAATGAGTGTATGAACATAAATATGAAAAAATACTGTGCCAGGAAATACATACAATGTATTTTTGTTTGCGCAGAGGGGGCTGTGATCCTTTGTGGTTTTGCCAGTGAAAAGCGATTCACAACTGTCCTCAAATCCAGAAAAAAACTGCAATTTTAATGTTTTGCAGAGGGAATATACAGGTACAAAAGCAATTAGGTGTCACTGAAAGAGTCTTTTCCCTCTTATTGAATGTATCCAGGGAAAACCAGGGAAAGAACTCTGTGCTCTTAAAGGAGATTTTTTTTCTTCTTCACAAATATTTTGTCCCTGTGGCTTCTGTTTTTAATTCCCACTACCCAGCTGACTTCAGCTTACACAGTATATATACAATGAATTTACTGAAATTGGCATACCCAAAAACTACTTCTAAACCAAGTATTGTGGAATTTTACATGCAGGAACAAAGCCTGAGAGACAGAAGGGTTCTTTCAGCAAAACAAATTCATATATTTGCATTTTAGTTGCTCAGGAAAAAAAAAAAAAAGAAAATGAAGCCCCCAAGTGCAAGGAGAGTTAAACAGAGAGTGAATGGCTTTCTACCTAAATTCTACTTTTATGAGGTTTTTATGCTGTAGTGAAAGAAACATGGAAGTGTTTTCTAGTCAGAAACATGAAATACTTTCCATGAGCATGTTCAGTAGAGTCTATCAGAAAATCAAAGATCAGAAAGAATGGATATCTTTCGAGAGTCTGATGAGAACAGGCCTAGGAGATACCTAGACCACTCAAGTCAACCACTGAAAAACTTTTGGAAATGTGTGAGAGTGCAAATCTTGAGCCAGTATTCAGGAAGACCAAGTGAAATGGCTCAGCAAAGCCTTGTTAGCTTATCAAAAATCTGAAAAGGAACACAACTGATAAAGAATTAAAAGGGACTGTGAGTCACCATGTGGCTCACATGGAAGAAAGTTTTACCAGACTAACCTACTTTCACATCCTGGTAAAATTACAAGTGCAGTTCACAGAGGTAACACACTTAAATTCCTATCAATGTAATGTTAGAGTATTGTAATGCACAATATTCTGTTCAAATTTAGTACTGTACCTTCCTAAGATAAACATTAAGTGGATTAACAACAAGCCATATGGCAAATTTTACAAACCTATTTTCAAGGGAAGTTGTCATGGAAAAATGGAATTTTAGTGCATCACTGCCTACTAGAACTCAATCTTTTCATCAGTGATCCAGAATTAAATATAAAATCACTATTGAGAAAATTGGTGGCTGCTGTAGCTATTGCTTGAGAGAAAAATTGGTTAGAATCCTGAACAGAACTGCTTGGCAAATTGGGGGAATTCAAGCAAAGGACACTTAACCACAGCCAAATGCCACCGGACATAGCTGAACACAAGGAATGCTGGCCATGCCTATCACACCAAGGATTTATAGCCTGGAAAGAAATTACTCTGAAAAGATTTGCTGCTCAGAATGGATATGAAGCTGAATGGATGAGTTTCCAGGATAATGCTGTACCAAAAAGAACTAATGAAATCTTTATATAAACAGAGGCAATGTGAGTAGAAACAGAAATGTGATTTTTATCTGCTCGCCAAACACTCAAGAGTCTGATAGAGAAATTCTTGCATTCAAATAGATGCTTTAAAATAAGGTGCTTAAAAGCTCACTCCATTTAGCTTATCATAAAAAAGAAAAAAGATGTCTTGAGGACGAAGAAGAAGATAAAACTGCCCATGTCCTGTAGTTTTTTAATCTAGTGAAGTAAAAGACAGGAAGATAAGAGAATGGAATACAGGCCCAAAAAATTAAAACCATGTTTTTCAGATTCAGTCTGGATGTGTCTTTACAGAAGGTGTTTTAGTAAAACCCTCCTCAGCAAAAGCAGCATGGGAGAAATCCATGGTCTTTCCTACCAGAGAGGGAAAATTTAGACCAGTATGAGCCAGGTGCAGTCAGAGGTCAGATCTGACCTACAAGGTACCTCCATCCAGTCTACCACCTTTTCTTCCAAAGGTGTAAACAGAAGTTCCTTTAGCCAGTGAACACTGGTCTAGCAGCCAAAAACCCTTGGGTTATACTGGAGTAATTTAGTTGATGTTTCTGCTTCTGGAGTTCAGTTATAAGAGGAAGAAAGGCGCTCAGCCTGCATTGGCATTGGCACCTGTGTTCTCGATGCATCCTCTGCACATCAGTTAAAAACAGACAACTTTTCTTTTCCTCGTGACCTCCTGTGGTATGCCAGTGTCCAAGGCTACGTTAACTTCCATTTACTTTTTAAATAACTGCAATATATGTACTTGAAAGTGGAGCATGTAACAAGTGTGACGGTTTACTGCCATCGTGCCATACTGTTCCAGGAATAAACTTCTCAACCAAAGAAAACATCTGTTTAGACATAAACATCAAACGCTGTATCTTTTTCTTCACCCTTAGACTCTGTACAAGCTCTTCTGCAACTGCCTCCTCTCAGAAAAGTCTTGTTTTCCTATTAAATGTTTTCTTGGCTGCTATAATAAGCTACCTTCCACTCCTGCTGCTGTGTTAAATGCTGATCTCAGATGCTCTCTTTTTGACTGAGTGGTAAGGCTAAAGTTTGGGGAGACAAGAACCCTTCTCCCTGCAAAGGCTATTCAAAGCTTGCTCTTAGACACTTGAGTCCAAGAGGAGACTATCACAGGTCTCACTCATTCCGTTCTTTCAGCCTGCTTCCTTTGAAAGGGAGACAACAAAATAGCTTTTCTCCAACCACAGCTGATCTGCTTTTCTGTTTGTGCTAACGAATAGGGGAAGTAGAACATCCAAAAATGAGATCAGAGCTGAACGACACCTATTTTTACCCTTTGTGGAAAAAGATGAGTATTTAAAAATTTATTTATGTATGCTTTTTATAGAAATTTAAGAAAATGTGTAGGCTTGCTTGTACCTTGGTGTGTCTAATCCACTCTTGACCTTACCCTGCAGCTTGGAATAAAGCCACTAGATACCATGTTGCATTTGACACCAGTTTATTTTATGGTCCTTATTGACACAATTATTCTTTTAAAAGACTTGAGTATTTAAGGGGAATGCTATCTCCTGAAAAGGAGATGGGCCTTTTTAAAAGTGGGCCATTGGATGAACAGATGTGAATAGACTGATCTTAGCTACTGCTGCACAAAAAAAATAAATGAAAGAAAAGATGTTCAACAATTCTACTGGAAAGGAATGCTCACTGTAAGAAGTACAGTCTATTTCTATAAGGCTGAAAATTTAATTCTAGAGTGCTACCATCCAGATAATGAGGTCAGGGAAAAGAATGTAGGTGCATGAGGACTGCAGTGTATAGGACTGCATTGTACTGCATCCAGTACAATAGAATATCTTAGAAGACTGTTTTCTTATTGAATGGCATTACAGGAAGGAAATGCATTTTATGTCTACAGAATTTTAAACCACCTTAGTAATGCATTTTTTTCCCATTTATGTAACTATTGTATGAGCTTATTCCCGAAAACAATCGTTACAGTGCGTTTGGACTAGATCCACAGTGCTGTGCCAAAGAGCAGAATGATTAGATCAGTGCTGGTAGGTCTGGTGTGGGTGCTGCCAACCAAGAATGAACACATAAGGAAGGCCTTTATTTCACAGGCTGCTGTGGGAGCTGAGGACGATCAATTCAGATCAAAATGTCTCCTACTGCAAGTAATTTATGAAGAAACGCAATCCTCAGCTCTGCTGAGAAAAAAACACTGCAGCGCAGGAGGTGGTGAGTAAAGGTGGCTTTAAGTTGCATTTGAAATTCCCTGAACTTTGGCTGGGTAAAGTCTGCCAGCCCGCTCCCTGGATCCTAGCTGGGCAGCTGGTCTGAAGGAGGGGTTTGACCACAACCTGCTCCTCTAAAGCATCGTCCTACTTCTCTAAGCCACAGTTGGCGTTGAAGGTGAAGTGGCAAACATTCACTGAAGTATCACCCTGGAGCAAGCCCTTTCTGAGTTGGATTTCTAACTCATCTCTGGGGAAAGAGAGTGAAAATGAGCTATTTTATACCAGATACACAACTCCAATTGGTTGCAGCACTAAGGAATCAGGTCCAAGGAGTCAGCTTGGTTTCTTATTAGTAATATCTCAGCATATTATCACACATATCCAGCACCCTAGCATGGAGAAAATCTCTCCAGAAAGGATTCATCCTTTTGCTACTAATGGAGAGACACTGGAAAAAAAGAGGGAGAGACTGAGAGAGAGAAAACAAAGGAGAGGGAAAAAAAAAATACAGAAAATTCAAGCTGCAGTTGTAAGTTATTTCACCTTTCTTTCTGCTGAATTGTACATGAACAGCTCATAAGTTTCTGACATTATTTCAGTGCCAATAAATTTACTGGAATAGTTCTTGGCTGGGTGCTCATTTACAAATATTCCATATTAAGATTATAAATTGTTTCAGCTACATACATAGAATTTGTTGTATATTTGTGTTTCCCAAAATCTAGCATTTAGATCAAGGTTTCTGGAATGAACACTGACAGTTACAAATGTGCCTTCTGTTAAAATTACTCCTAGGTTGGCTATTTTGATTAAAATTGCTTGGTGGAAGATTCACAAGAAATAAAAGTCTGAAAAAGGACTGAACTCAATTTTGATGAAAGTTCTTTTCAGAACTGAAATAAGTATTCAAGTGGGATGGTGGGAGTGGAAAATGAAGAGTATTCTACCAGCCTTCAGTCCAGTACACAGAATAGCCAGGCATCAAAATTGTGCAATTTTCCTCAGTGTTTCTGATCCAAGCCCAGAATACAGACTGAGAGGATGTATATTTTGCAGTGTAGCTGCACTTCACTAATGAATTCTAATTAACATCCTCAAATCCATTTACTGGGAAGAGACAGTCATTCTGTGCTTGTCTCATTTCATAGATGGCTACAATTACTGGTATGAGAGTAGAGCTCTGGGAGGAAATGTTGACCTGCAATCTATGGATATCTACCACGCTGGGTTTTTACCTAAGCACTGGAAAAACAAGATTATCACTTGTGCTTACAGGGAGAACAACTACAGCTGGCTCATCACAACTCTAACCTCTTCCTGCTCTTCATCTTGTTGCAGCAAGTCCTTCTAATATTTCAAAGTCCTCTAGAAGGTTATGTTCAGAAAAGGGGTACTTAATTACCCAGTCATTCAACAGATGATTCACCTGGGATTCACTTTACCATGTTTAAGTCCTGATAGTCTTTACTCCAGTGGCTGCTATTAAGAAGTCAGTGATCCCATAGTTACTACAAAGGCTTGCCTACAACTCAGGCTGGTGCCTGACTCAGAACCTATGAGGACTTTCATTACAATAACATGGGCCACTTATGTGCTGAAAATGGTGCGAATATTTAATTTCCTTCATGAATCAAAGCTTAAGAATGCCACAGTTCCTCCCCTTGCATTAAACAGTAAATCACTGTATTGTATAATCCATCATAAATGTAAGCGACCAACCAAAATCGTTTCTCGTTCAAATCACTGTCTCTCTCCTACAAGTTAACACTAAATCTCTGTATCCATTCATGCAGAAATCAGTTAATTCTGTTTGATTTCTCTTCCCAAGAAGAAAAACTATGAAAATATCTTTTCCAATTTTAATCTTCATTCTAGTCAAATAAAAAGAAATAAGTGACGCACCAGAAAGTGAGAAAATCCTAAGCAGCACTGCAAGCCATTAAATATATATTTCCAGTATCTCAGTTCATATATGACAGGTGATGAAGAAAAAGGAGAATTAATAGAAGATGTATAATTTATTTGTATGTGGGTAATGTATGCATGATCTCACATTAAGACTCTCATCTAAGAAGCCATAATGTAAAGCCCATATAAAATATACATAAAAAGAGTGAACATATGTCTTTAGTGAAAGTACAGTGAAATATTGTATGGATTATAAAAGGACTGGGACTAGAAAATAAGCTCCTGCTGAGGTTGATTGCTCAAGCCATTCCGATTACGCAGGGAGCTTGTCATCTCTCCAAAGAATCAAAGTACAATATTTCTGGCTTCTAATAACCTGCTCATTATGGTCTCACAGGTGAACATTCTTTCACAAAAAGTGAATGAAGCACCACTGAGAACCATAACAAGGGGAATCTGGAGGGGACTCCTGAAAAGTGGGGAATACCTTTTTGGTTTACCTTCTGGGGCACAACTGTCCACCCTACTGGCAGCCAAATATCCAGAAAGTGCCAATTAAAATGAAGGTGGATGTTCCCCCAGTGCATCTGCCATTGACGGGATTGCAAATTTAGATGAGCTGGAATTTAGATGGCATGGGAATGCACCCATGACAAGGACTGACTAGTGGGAGAAGGAGATCCAAGATTCAGACTGATATCAAAATAAGTTTCAAATGTCATATTTTCATTATTTTTTTGCCCTTCAGTGAAGAAAAATAATAGGAAAAGCCCCATAGAGACAGCTGGGTTCCAAGTAACTGTGTTTCTCACCAATTCACAAAGAGGTGAATTGCTGCTTCTCTAAATGGTGGACCAGTGATTATTTTATGGTTCCTGTTGATACATTTATTTGATAAAGTGTACACAACACAAAAAGCAGGCAGACAAATTGTTTGAAGAGACATAACTGTATTTCTGGAATATTTCTGAGGTGCCTGTAAGAGTCAAAGAAAAAAAGGAGGAAACAAAGAGACTACTCAATAAAGCCAAACTCTTATGGAGCCAGTCTAAAAGCCCTTGAAGGGGACATCTAAGACACCTGAACATCTCAGGCCCAGAGAAAAGGGAGGACACATTGATATGCAGCATATCAAGAGGCATTATAGAAAGACCTTGAATATTGTGCAGAGGGCTGGTTCTCTCATCTCAAAAGGGGTATTTTAGAAGTGGAAATTTTTCAGAAAATGGAAACTAGGCTGTGCAATAACTCGTCATAAAAGCAATAATAGAGTAAATTGAGACCATTCAACCTAGGAAAAGAATCATTTGGTGGGATCTGATAGAAGTGTACAAAATTCTGAAAGGATGGAGAGGGAGTAACTGTTTAGTAACTGTTCATTATCTAAATCATGCAGGAACAGGGGCATCAAATGAAGTAAGGGGTGGCATGTTCAAAACTACCTAAAGCAGGTAATTCCTACCACTACAGGTAGTGGATCTGGGAAAATCTTTGCAAAAGGATGCTACAGATGCCAGAAATTTGCATGGATTCAAGGAAAAATTGGAGATATACTTGGAAGATAAATTAATTGCCTATAAAGGGTTAACAACTAAATTCAGCTCTTCCTTACAGCCAAACTATCAACACTGAGACTAAGTAGATAATGAATCTATGTATTTACTCTGCACAACGCATCATGATGTGCAGCTGCAAGCAGTGGAGAATGAGTGAGTTCTGATACTAGGAAACTGCTAACAAGGTATTTCACTGAAGCAGGGTGAATAGGCAGGATTAGGTATTAACACAGGGATTGCACCCCAAGGATGTGTCAACAGTGCTTTTTCAAGACCTAATCTAGCATATCCCCTCGGTGCTACGCTCTATTGAGCAAACGTACCACTCAGGGTACCACTCTGCGCTGTACTAGCAGTATAAACATAATTACTAAATCTAATTTTATTTCTGAGCTAGTAAGAAAGTGTCCATGGTTGTGCTTGTGGGCAGATGTTTGACTTCACCTACATAAGCTTGCAAAACTTTGTGCATGGGGTTAGTTTTGTCAATTAACTTACAGCCAGATTGAGACCCCAGTAATGATCTTGATGTCTCATGACCATCCCAAGGATCTTGGGCAGCTTAACCCCATCGCGCTTCTTCAGGCTAACCTTGAAACAGCAGTGCAAGATTTGCTATTAAATCTGTTAGGCAAAAGCATATGAACTTAGTACTTTAAAACACTGTTTGCTGCATGCAAATGGGGGTGCCACTCAGGGCCACAAGCAATCCTGGGAGATCCTATTACTTGAAATGTTGACCTAATATAACCATTTTGTATATGAAGTTAATTAGAAGTCTACTAATTAGACAGCTTCTTTGTAAAGTAAACATGCATGGATTATCATATGAGGTTTACAGGAAAATTAAAACAAGTTTATTTTTGAAATGGAATGCAAAAAACAGAACAATGGAGAAGGCAACTTGACACGTACGTGATGTGTCAATATTTGCTCTGCACAATTGTTTCTCTGAAGATTAGGAGGGTTGAATCTATGGACATGGTAGATAATTTGAGTTGAATCACAGTCCACAACGTATTTTTTCTTAGGAGGAGCTGCAGTAATAGATTTTGATTAGCCATTCAATTAGTAGCCAGTACATGAACTCCAATTACTCATCCAGTATTCAGGGCATATATTTTCAATGAAAATTTTTAGATCAAGAGTGAGTAAAGCCTTCCAATAGTTTAAGCTTCTCTGAATCACTTCAATTAATCTGGGGTCTGTAAAATTGGTGTGAGTCTGCAAAGCAGATTTCCACCCACACACCTCAATATAATTCTTCTTTTTTCCCCAGAGACAGTTCTATTTTCTCCCCTATTCTGCACCCTTATCCACTTCTCACAGAAAGATCTTCTAGCAAAGGGGTGATTGCACTACTGAATTCCACTTCAGCCTGAAAAAATATTAGGCTGTTACCAGAGGTGCTTCATGTACAATGCAATAATATTTGCACATGTTCACAAATACTTATTTTCACACAAAACATTTTCTTTCTATATAGTGTTCCCCTGCCGTCTCCCAAGACTCTCTTTAATTGCTTATTTAATTTTAACCATTGGTGTTCCATGGGGTGCAAGCCACATTAAAAACCCTTTTTAAGGGATGGGTTAAAGCACCATTGGACTCTAATGAGGAAGAAGCACATGCTTAACTGCTTTGCTGAATTGGGGCCAAGAAAATGGACTAACTTGCTCACATGTCTCCATAAGCCAATTGAGTTTGGGTCTTTCATCACTTCAGGTTATCATTGGGTTGAGAATAGATCAAGGCGTCCTTGGTGGGAAGGCTCTGCTTAAGGAATTCCTGTCTCCAAGGCAGTGAACAGTCACTCTGAAAATCCTTTTCTGAGTCATCTTCTCGATGACTGTTCAACTCCCTCTGCTCCCAAGGTCTCATATTTAGAAGATCTGCAACTAAGCCTTAGGACACACATTTTCTGTTATTAATTGCTGGATATTACTTTAATTGGGCACTTTGTTGTTTGGATATTACTTTTTAACTGGCTGATCAAGGAAAAGGTATTTCCAGCAACAGTCATCAGTAGCTTCCATGCTCTATCTCCTAGATTTTGTACCATTATACTGAGAAGCTGCACTAGCAAAACAATCCCGGGTGTGCCTGTGTTACAGCCTGCAGAACAGTGTACAGACAGAGAAGCTGGCTGTAAACAAGCTATAAGATACTGGAATGAGAATAGCAATGGCAATAGAGTGCTCACAGCAGGTGAGTTTACTCCATTCCTCAGATGTACAAATCAACAAGTTCTGCAATGCACACAGGTATCTCATTAACAGAGAATTCAAGATAATAGAAGTGCGATATTTGTGTAGTAAATTAGGGTGGTCATACTTATAAGCACAATAAAAATACTAGTAATTGTTAAGTCTGCTCAACTGGTATGCATATCAGTGCTGCAACCCAAGGAAATTTTATGTAATACAAAACAAATCCATTTGATTCAATGGGATTTTGAGTGGCAGGAATAGGAAGGGAGAGAAGCCAGCAAAACATGTATTTGGTGAACACTGTTGCAGTAACATACTGAGATCAATTCAAGGTAAATTCCAGGGAGCCATAAACGCTGAAAAAATATTCTTATATTCCTCATTAAGTAATTACTATGCTTTACCACTTAGAAAACTCCAGTGAAATACAGACAAGAGTCTTTTTATGACCAAACTGCATCCAAATTGCTTCATGCAAATAAGCCCCGTAAAAGTAGATTCATTCAGTGCATGCAAATCCAAACTGCTAGATCCAGAACTAGGCTCATCTTGTGTAAAATTAGGTCATTCTCTCCAACAGATGAAGGAATCTACAATGGCTGACACTTTTCAGAACAAATGACATCCTTTTCAAATTGGCTTCATTAGCCTTTCCTGCATACAAGTAAAATGCAATTTCGGTTCTTAAAGGGACTTCTCTCAACTGTAAAATTCATAGGACTTGGTTTATGGAACAATATTTTCTTCTGAGTTCTGATTAAAAAGTATAAACTTAATAATCCGTAAGGCTATGAACAACCTTTGTATTCAGTACAGAAAGCTTTTCAGTTAGCTGGAGTGAGCATTTGGGCTTAGACACTTCCAGTCCATTAAACTAATTGAATAAGTGAGAACTCATTCTTCCAGAATAACCAGTTGCTCCAGGAAGTGATGCTGACAATTAAGTAAGTGACCCTCTTTCTTCTGAAGCATAACCAGCAAGCGTCCCAGCAAGGAGCTCTGTTGAACTGCACATCTCTTCCCAGAACAAAGCATTAAAAGGAGGCTCAGGCAACTTCACAGAAGTACCATGTTGTCCCAGTTCTTTAAACGCTTCCCAAATGCACGATTCTCTGTTAATTCACTGCCCTAGGAACCCCTCTCAGACCAAAGAAGGACTGAAGTCGGCATATCTCAGCATTTCTGGGCAAGGATGACAGATGGGCTGCCATCCATCACCCCACACAGCAATGGCTGATGTTGTTTATCTGCGAGTGTTTCTCATTTCAAGAAAGGCAGCTCAGGATATTTAAAGTAGGGATATAAGAAAGCTAAAGTGATTTAGCTGGATAAACTTGAATTTAACAGGATTACTTCTCATTTTTATTAGAAAGCTCTAATGTGATTCTGCTCTCTTTTTTTCCCCTGAAAGGTCATCATGGTAACAGCAGAATTATCTACATTCTACAGAATTCCTGCAGCAGTATTATTGCACAGACTCACAGCGGTGTGGCATATTTAACCGGTTTCACCATCCATCATATATAACTGTCTACTACACACTCAACCCTCTGGAAGGTTTCGAACAACTGAACTATATTTTTCAGCTCCTTGCAAATAAGGAGCACATGGAGTTCAAGCAAATTCTAAAATCGGCTGCCACAGACAAAAGAAGCTTAGATGAAGAAGAAATATAGGAGACAAGAGTGATTAAAAAAAATAATAGAAGTAGAACTGTTGCAATTTCTACTTTTTCCCCCCACAGAGAAGGAGGCTGGGTTTCAAAGCACAGTATTGCAATCATCATTATTAGAGCTGAATTACGGTAGCATTGCTTCCTAATGAGAGACTACCAGTCAAGGATGTCTACCTATGTTAAAAACTGACAGGAAACACAAATCCTAGGTGACAGACAGTGGGCAGTCAGGAAGCATGATGCGCTCACGGAGCCTGACACTGGAGAAAGGACACCATGGCCAACTAGCAGAGCCTGAGAGAAGGAGTCAGTGACTTTTTACCTTTCTAAGTAACCCAAGGAAAAAATGGGTTTGTGCTCTGCAGGAGAGAGAAAGATAGCAAGATGCTTTGTATTAAGCAGAAGCATAAGTATCTGAATTCTGACAGTGGCTATTCAGCCAGACAGAAAAAGATAAAAAGCCTGGAATTTTGGTTACTCAGTGGCTTAGTTTGTAGGGGAGTTATGCTGAGCTCAAACGTTGGAATATTTTAGGAGCACTTTTAGGAACCTGTTAGATGGAGCACGCAGAACAGATACCACTGTTGTTAGACCAGATTCCTTCGAATACCACCATAAAACTGATTCAAAGCTAGCAGCACAGCTTTACTTTCTAGTTCTGGACAACCAAACAACATGTTTGGGCATGAGTTTTGAAAGGCATGGGTTTCCCAAAAGAAAGCTCGGACCCTTGTCAGCTCCTTCAGCCAATAAAAAGCAGCTACACTAGCTCTTCTACAGCCTGATCTGTGCAGCAGTAACTTCATTTGGCTTATTCTATAATTAAGAAGATACTTAGACTTGTCAGCAACAACACAGCCAGTTTATTCTAAGTTTCAGCTGCATGACAAGAAAGATCATGATCTTCAGGCTTCTGAGCATGTTACATTAATATAATTTTTAATGCCCTGGTGTAATTTTTTTCTCAATTTCCTTTTCCCCTCCTTTCTTCTCCTTTTTTTCACTATCCAGACAAAACTGCATTAGAAATAGCTCTTATCATTTTAATAGTCTTGAAATTAGGCTGGCACAGCCTTAAATAAAGAGATATTTTGTGGGAGAAAAAAAGAAAATAGAGAAACTGTTTGTAAAACATAACTCTTGTGCCCAAAGGGACATATCATTTTCATATTTTAAATCTGAATGCATTTTAGTTATTTTGTGTTTTTGCAGCAATCAGTTCACATTATGAGAATAGGGTAGTATAATTATGGAAATTAAGTACAGATTTCAGTTGAATGAACTCATCAGATGGAATTACAGCCTTTCTAGATTGGTCGTCTGGCTTTATGTCAGATGATTTGCATAAAACATTTAGCTTAATGAGAAGTAAACAACAAGACTGTGGAATGTATTAACCCAAGGGGGTCTGAGCTGACATGTAAGAAATATTAAGGTTGTAGCTTTTTTTTTATTTTAAAAACAAAAAGAAAGCCTTGAGAGCAGATTAGGGACATAAAGGTAATCCTGGCTTGGATCATAATTCTTCATGAGTGGTGTGTCTCACCACCTACAGTCATACACTGTGAAGTAATTTTTCAGGTTTATTTACTTTCAGTTGCCTGTAAGCAAAATCTGACATAATCTAGTTACCCTGTCAGATAGCGTTCATGGCTGCAAACATGTCTTTGTGTTCAGTAGTTGAATTTCCTTCTGGTCAGTGATCTGGAACTTGCTCATATTACATTCTGGGATATCTAGTCATTTATCTATAACCTCTGGAGGGTCTAATTTTCATTGGGAAGTACAAAACCAAACCATACTTTTGCATCTTTAATCATTAAACTCTGAAATGCTACCATCTTAAAAGCACATTGACAGCAAGTCTACACAATGCACAGAATATTAAAGGGCTCTTTCTTTCTGTTCCCATGGCAGCATCTACTTCTGGGAGGGGATTCTCCAGGAGGCCTAAGCAAAGTACATGAGAGGTGCTTTGAAATCACTCTT
This sequence comes from Eurypyga helias, assembly GCF_000690775.1. Classification (NCBI taxonomy): domain Eukaryota; kingdom Metazoa; phylum Chordata; class Aves; order Eurypygiformes; family Eurypygidae; genus Eurypyga; species Eurypyga helias. The sequence continues at coordinate 17,616 of NW_010225957.1, forward strand.
CCTGTTGAGTTTTTCAGGATCTGCCTGTGGGCTGCTTCCTAGCCTGGTACTGCTTGGCGTTTCCACAATACCATTAATTCTATGCTTCATCCCATCGTACATCACCTCTTGACATGTCTTCCTCTCATGCTAGATTTTGAATGTGGCCATTTACCATAACCTGGTGTTGTACTCGCACTAAGGGCGCCTTGCTCTGTCTAAAGCACTGTGGGCTGTGAAGCAGAAAGAATGTAGAAAGAAGCAGAACTACTCCCCTAATATTTAAGAGACTTAGGACTTAATTAAGCCTTCAACACTGTACCTCGAACAAGAGTAAGAATGTGGACAGATGATCACAAGAGACCAAGTTAGTGCATCTTAAGACATAACCACTCTTCAGCTGAAAATCACCCCCTCAGCATATGGGCAGCATTGCTTGTGAATGAATCCAATTGCTTCTGATCATCTGTCCATACCTGTAGAGCCTCTTCAAAATCCAGACCCTCTGATTGCAAATAAGGCACTTTATTACTTGAAAGAAATGTCTCCAATTAAGAACATACCATTCACCATCCTCACACAGGGAAAAATAAAAGTCTGCAGAACCAAATTAAGCCCTGATATCCTATCTTTCACTTAACCCACACGTGAACATTTCAGGGAGCAACCCAGATTAGCCAGGAAAGTGGTAGTTAGAGTTCTACAGCAAGTATTTTGATTAACGCAGTTCTAACTCAAAGGCATGAAATAAACTGCAGGGTTTAGACAGGATCCTGGAGGTGTGAATTTTAACTTTTTTGTATTCTCCAAAGAAAATCTCCATATGAGACTGTCTGAGTAGAAGGGTATGAATAATATTTCATCTGGAAGGCAAGGCTTCTATTACCCTAGGAAGGAACAGTACTGGGAGAGATTGCCTTTCCCCAGTTCATGATTGCTAGTGACAATATACAGAGAAGCAAGTTACCAATTCACTGAGTTGAAGAACAGCATGCCACATGTTGTGCTTAGATTTCAAAATAAAAAATCGTATGGCAGTAGGAAATGGGAAAAGCCACTCTGCTTTTGCTGCCACATGTGTTCTTTCTACTGCTGAGCTCTGCTTAATGAAAAATTGGTCCAGGCTCAAAGAAGCAGAGCAAGAGATGAGAAAGAAATGGTGGTGCAGAAAACTACTGACCCTTCTGTCTAGTTGAATACGGAAGCAGCATAGGTAGGAGGTTCCTTAAAAGAGTATGTCTGTATCTGTGAGCTTATGACTGCCTGCATTTAGGGAAACAAAGGGAAATGAGAAAACATCAGTGTGCTGGATGAATGTGCAGATCTGACGAGAAAAGATGAGCTATAGCAAATTAAAGGCTGACGGTTCAGTGACCACACAGCCAGCGTAAGGAGAACAGGACTTCTGCTTATTTCAGAAACACGCTATGTAAAAAACCTGTCCTGTAGCAATTAAAATCAGTGGGAAATTTGCTTGCTACATAGCTGATTTGGTGCTCCATATTTAAGTCAGACCATGTGCTACCACCGCGAACACCCTGGAGACTGTCTCACCCTTTTAGCTGCTCTGGTGAATATCTCCTGCAAAGACATAGTATCAAACCTGCAAAGGTGTCTTTGGAGGAGACTAAAGAACTCCCTAACTGCTCCTTTTTTAAAATGAGACCAGTTTTGCCCCCAGGTAACTCTGAGATTCAGAGCCATCCCACCTGCCTCAGACACTCCAGAACTGCCTTGCTCACAATTGCCACCTTCTGTCCCATGTGGAGTTTCCTCTCAGGAAAATCATTCCCCTACACAGCCTCAATGCGAAAAGCACTTTGGGATGGCTGGGGCGAAGAAGGGGGACTGGTGTATTTTAAAGATGTGAAGAAAGCAAGTGTCCTTCCTCTGTTACCAGAGATAATGAAAACTGTGTACATTTCATGCAGCTGGAGTAAATGAGCAGCAAAGCCATGCCTCTTTTTAGCTGTAATTCAGCTGAATGATTGTTTCTTTCTCTTTGCTTTGGTTTATGCTCTGCTATAAACCTGTACGAGGCCCTCAGCTCAATCATCAACTAAATAAAGTGATACTTCGTGCTTAATAAACACGTCCTACCCACTGATCGCCAAATCCTTTCCAAAGGTAAAAGACCATTCAAGGCATGGAGAAAAACTATATCCAATTATTGAAGATTATAAAATGAGGCTGAACCAGAATATAGATACCTAAGTACCAGGTACACCCGTGCTCCCTCTTCCTGTCCTTTCGGACCATCCTTCCCAGAGGTAATACAGCTTTTACTCAAAATTTTCTTGAGCACCTAAGAATTATACTTCATAGCACACGGTGCAGAATCATCTTTTTTTTTTTTAAAGGAGTGGATTTCTTCCTTCTCATTCAGGCTGAACAACTTACACACATGTTTACAAAAACAGCATTCAGCAAAATTTTAAACTCGGTGAAACCTGGCAACAAGATAGCCGCTGCCTTGCAGAGAGGGTGATGGTACTGCTCAGCACTTGATGGGTAACAGCTTATCCCTTTGAGGTACATTATGTCCCAGCTCCCTGTAAGTTCCTAACAACATCCTTACCTATAATTTGGGAAAAATAATTTTAAAAAAATCCAGTCTTGCATGTTACTGTGAAAGATTTTCAGCCCTAGGAACAGCTCCCACTTGCAACTGAGCGTGTCCAGGTACAGAACTTAGATGCCCACCAACGCACACTTTGATTGTACTGGTGTGGTCTCCCCTAGCCATCAAAAGCTTTAGTCCAATGAGTTTTCCTAGAACAGCTATATCCTAGGAACTGGGAAAGGATGTGAAGGAGGAGATTTCAGAGGAGGAAAGACTCTCACAAAATAAATACCACCCTCCAAGTGCTCTCTTAAAGCTGCTCCCTGTGCAGAGAGGAACTCCAGATTCATTAAGCCAGAAAGGGACCACTAGAGCACACAGCCTGGTGATTACAGTATTCAGCAGGATAAAGATGGTGAACAATGCTCAAGGTTTTTACTGCATGTGGCCCCAAGTCATGTCCCATAAATCAGTGTTAGAGATCCTGATGCCTCTACTGGTGGCTTATCCATCGATGTTCCATAGACCCCTCTTTTATTAGCTACAACTTTTTATCAATTCTGCAGCAATCAAGGTTGTAGAGGGCAGGAAAATTCCCTGCTCTTTTTGGAACCAAGAAAACAATAAGGAAGTTAAAAACTTAGAGAATAATGGGAAGGAAAACTGTAGCAAAACCTGAATCCTTCTAGATCATACCCTCATGGTCTGCTCAGGGTCATCAGGACTTGTCACCTCTTTCACCTTCTCCTCATAATGAGGGATCTGAGACTTGTCACTCGCCATGAGAGATCCACTCCCATTGCTGACAGACAATGCCAGGACATCCTGCTCTTACAATGGGAAAGCAGAATGGCATTACAGGGCATGTGATTGTGAGGGGCGTTTTCATGCCATGTCCTCTGTTTGAAATATAAACAGTCAATGAATGTAACATTTTAAGCTTATTTACAGAACTATTTGCTGTTCATTGCAGAACTTTCCCCATGGTTTCGAGTACGCCTCTTGTGACATAACTGCTACACTGCTCAGAAAAACAAACGTGTCTTGTAATCACAATTTCTTGTTTCACGCTGTCCGAGGGTGCAGAAGGAAAACTGTGGGTGGAACTGAAATGTTGGTTGTGTTTCAACAGCTGTTAAAATGTATGAAAATAATATTTAGGTTTGAATAGGCATTGCTACTCCCACACTTAAAGCAAATGTGGCATTTCTGAACGGCATCTCTGCATCCAAGAGGAAGGAGGAAAGGAAACCTCCTCTTGCATGTATCTTTTTCCTCAACATTTTCTTCCCCTGGATGTCCTGACTACGGAGCAGCTCAGCCCCAGGGACTGCTTCCAACTTGCCACCTTTGCAACACAGAGTAACCCCTTTGCCGCCCAAAGGCAACCTCTGTGCTGCAGTTTACACATCACAATGGGAAGTGATGGGGACTGAGAATCGAGGCCCAGTCTGATTTAAAAGTTGACATTTGGGGCACTTTCCTGTGATTGAAATCATGCAGAATTTTTAATTCTCTCCTTATATAAACCCTTCCTGCCCACACACTTCTGTTTCTCTATTTATTTATTTATTTACCTGCTTGGGGGTGGGGAGTGAGGTGTGCTAAAAGCACACACAGCAGAGCGCAGAGTGTGGTGTGGGCGTACTTTTGAATTAACTCCTGTTTCAGATTTCTTAACAGTTCGATGAGGCTCGTAAAAATGTTGAAAAAGACCTGTTGATTGCATCTGTTTGTAATTACTAGTTGTGGAATGTGAATATGCAGTAGGTATTTATTGAATTATGCTCCAAATGTGAATAGTATACTGCTGCTTCTTAATTGCCTACTCTGATAGGTGTCTGACAATGGGGCTTTTCATCTCATCCCACTTCTTCAGGAAAAATAAATACATTTCCTTTTTTTTTCCCCCTTACCAGTAAGCTGACATTTTGCCAGCTAGAGCACATATTTTAGGAAATGTTACTTTGATACCAGTGTTGCTTAGTAAAGTTTCAGGGGAGTGGGGAAAGAACCAGCAATAACAGAGACAAAATGACTCAAAAGCAGATATTATTAATAATTCTAGTGCTTCATGAAGTGCCCATGTTGGTCATTAAGGCTTTCTGAGAACTTAAAGGAATTTTGCATCAGGTTCTTACACGTTTTGCTTTGGTTTGTTTTCTCCAAAACAAGGTCAGATTTTCTGCCAATATTAAGTGACTGAAATCTCTGGAAATGCACCAGTTTATGCCAGAAGCATATGTGGGCTAATATATTTTTGCAGAAAGTCCAAACTCAAGCAAACTGTGTCTGTAAGAAGGTTCCTCATTCATGTCACAAAGGAAATGTATAGTAATCATACTCATTTATCCATCTATGCACCCAAACACTGCTCACAAGTCCTAAGGGGGCAAAATTCTTCAATATTTTATAGCATACCCTGGGTTCCATTCCATAATAAATACAGATACCTATATCCTAAATACAGATAATGATGTATTTATTATACCTGCAGCCATTCCCACTTGTTTAAAAAGAGCTTCAGCAAAGGGTGTCTTAGGACACGGTTAGACATATTGACAAAACTGATTTAATGCATTACCACATCTCACGTGTGACTGTAGCAGTTTTATATCTTTGACAATAAAGGAGACATGCAGCCTAATTGAGTTCAATTTACAAGCACTGTAGAACAAGCCAGATACAGTGGAAATTCTGTATTTTATAGTAGTATTGTAGCAATTTTTTAACAGTAGCTGAAACTCATTTCCACACTTCTGACTTAACAAAAGAAAACACAGCCAAGGCTCCCAAGTATAATTAAATTGGTATTCATCATTCAGCAATAAAGAGTACCATAGCACTGTGAAACAAAATCTTATGCAGGGGGTCTTAGCCCTTCTGTTTCAATTTCCTGAAGGCCAAGACAGTTGAAAGAAGATAAGCAAACATCCCTCCAGAAATGGAAAATAAGAATGTATTTCTGCGAAAGACTGGACAAGCAGTAGCATAGCAATGAAAATATTGAAGTGTTTACAAATACTTCAGAGGGATGCTGTGAATTTTGGGAGATGGGGACTCTGCATACAAATGGATAAACTCTTTTCTTTTGAGGAGCTAATCCAATTCCTGATGAAATACGTGTGATCTATTCCCACCTGTGTCACCCAAACTATAGGACCATGAGGCCACAATAATCATTACAATATCCTGTATCATAGATGGGAAAATTTAAGTTACAGAAGTCTCTGTGGGCCAGGAGCACAACAGTCATTTCCCTTACACATACAAATCCCTGAAAAACCACAGAGTTGTTTATCCAACAGAATTGTTGCAAGCAACTAAACCCTAGCAGTCTCGGAGCCCAGAAACAGACACAGCTGACAGGGGGCTGCCTTGTGTTCACACTCATCCCTAAAAGAAAAAAAAACCCACATTTCTTTGAGTTGAACTCTCACTGCAGGCGAGAGTTCCTACTTAATGGCTCCGTACTGCTGCAGTTCCTTGAGCCCTATCTCCAAATGTCAGTCAGTAATCCCGACGGCAGCGCTAATAAATGCCGTGCGTGCAGCGCTGCTATCGGCTCTGCACCAAGTCTGCATGCGTTAACAGAGCAGTTGTTTTAATCATTTATGTAAATGTATGATGGAGCACTTTATGGCATATTACTGAAGTATTGATTGCTCTTTGAGACTTGTGTTGATGAGACTGTGCTAATGACATTTGTACCAAAGACCAAATTGGACAGTGGTGTCAATGCGCGTACACATAAACAAGGGTTGTTGTGCAACGGTTCAGTCTCCACAATTATTTTAAGGAGTTTTATGGGAATAAAAGCAGTAAGCAGTAAGCTAGTTAAACTACCCTCTAATGACCAATGAAAACAATCCAGATTTTGTGTTTTAAATGCTCGCTTCACCACATAAGCATCAGCCAAGCAGCCTTTCCCAAATCTTTTGCATTGTCAAAGTGTTTTGGCTCAAAATGAATGCACAAAGAGCGGCTCCTGAGACACAGGCAAAGGCATCTGTTCTGCAGCATGTTACATCCAAAAGCCACCTGTGTGTTCGTAGATAATGTGAGGCATTCACATGTCAGAATGGATCCTGTGTGGGATTTTCTGAAGTCATATCTAAATAAATTTCTTCTGCCAAGTACATTTGATGGGGTTTCCAACCAAACGACAACATGATTTTTCTGAGTCCCTATTAACTCAATCGTCTCAGTGTGTGTTTTTCACCTGCCTATCTGCTTTGATTTGCATCATTGTTATTTTTTCCCTCTTGCTTCAGCCAGGCTTCCCTGTTTTGCGGACTCCCTTGCTGTTGCACAGCCTTTACTTCCAGTTTTCTCACGCTTACCTCTGAACTGGACCAGAATTCATGTGGAGAGGATTCTCAGCTGATGCTGCTTTCACAGTCTGTATTGGCTCTGCAGTGTTGCTCAGAAGCCCATAATAAGACTAAAATAGCCAATACTTTGACATGGCAGCTGAAATTATGGTCACCTTTCACCAGATTTAATAACAGCATTAGAAGAGTTACAAGAATAAGAGGTCTGGAAATCTGGCTTTCAGAGATGAATTCAGTAACTATCCTTAGCTTTCCAAAAAAGTAATATTAGTAGTAAAAAGTCTAAGACATGTTGGGCAGGGGGCAGGAATTACAAAGTAGTGCCATGGGGAACAGATTCACTGCCCTTTGAAAATGTTTCAAAATTATTAGATTCTTGGATACAATAAAAGAGAGGCCAGGCAGGTTGTTTTGCTAGGTGAATACCCTTACGGATTAAGCACATATGAATAAAGCTTGGTGTTCTGTTAACATGGCAACCTCCTGCCCTCCCAGTCAGAGGAATCCTGACTGATGGATGGAGCAGGCAAAGGAGGGCCCTGAGTGCTGCCTTGTTTCCTTTTGTGGCTAGGTTAATACACTGAGAAATTCTGCCTTAGATTTGAGATATCCTTCTTGTCAAAACTGGCAAATATATTCCCATGAAAAGTTTTTGTGTCAACAGCAGTACATTTTTGCCACAGCAAAATTCCAGCAGGTTCTGCTGACTAGATATAAGGAGGAATTTCTTTACAATGAGGGTGGAGAAACCCTGGCACATGTTGCCCAGAGATGGAAGATGCTCCAACCCTGGAAACCATCATGGGCAGGTGGGATGGAGCTCTGAGAAACCTGGTCTAGTGAAATGTGTCCCTGCTCATTGCAGGGGGCTTGGACTAGATGACCTTTAAAGATTCCTTCCGACCCAAACATGGGTAACAATGCTATCAGAGACAAGAAGATGGGTGAAGATAGAGGAAGTCTGGTCCACCTTGCAATTTAAGCTCTGTATCCTTTCTGAAAAGGACTTCAAGATCTTTTTTAAAGATCTGAGTCATTTATTGAACTTTGAATCATATTCTGGGTGCTGATGTTGGACTACAAAGACTGAAATCCTATTTCCTTGCTAACGAGGTACAGCCTTGTGACAAACCTCACCCCTACAGCCAGCCAGCATGCCCAGTCTGGTGTAAAGGGCAATTTCCAAACAGGGCCATTTGGTTTCTGTGCTGACACTATTAACAATGATGCCAATGGCAATAACACTTTTCATGCAGTGGACACCTGTATGCTTGGAATAGGATACAGAACAGCAGCTCATTTCATTTTGGCTTCCAAATGGCTGCAGGTGGCAAAGCTATTTGCTTGGTTACAGCACAGAATGGACTTCAAGTATGAAGGAAAAGGCTCTATTATTTCACAGCCCCCTCCTGTCCCTCCATATATGCTCATTTACAATTTAGTAAGACACAGATGTAAAATGAAATATGTTCCTCAGGAAAAAAATAAATAAAATTACTTTATACAATTCTGTAAATATTCTCAGGCCACAGAAATCAGAGAGCTGTGTTGTGTGGCATGACTACAATCTGTCACAGCACAGTTATCAAAGGCACTGCACCAAATTTAATAGTCATCTTTACAGAAGCAGGACTGCTCCACAGTG
>NW_010225957.1:26167-33457 GCF_000690775.1 Eurypyga helias
AAATACTAAAAAGCACAGACAGGATCTGAGTCCTGGTTCAGACTCACATGTGAGTCCACAAAGATCAGTTAAACCCCTTTCTGTGACAGATTTGTTTGGTTATCAGGCTGTGGTGTATTTCTTTCAAAAAAAACTCAGGTGAAATATGGAGGGGGAGGGAATGTACATAGCTGGATTGTGATGGGCAGCTGAGAATGCTTTGGGGGTTTCTAGGATGGTAGGCAGGAGATTTGCAGCACAGTTGAGAACCTGTGGCTCATGATAAGAATGTGAAGAGCAGATAATCAGGCTCCAGAGAAAAGGGAAAAACATTTCTGGAGCCATAGGGAATATGAGTTTGAAACTGAGTTTGCTGCAACTCAGAGACTCAATGAATGAACCAAAACCAAGCTTGGAGGCAAGAACCCATCTGCTTGGACACAGGGGACAAAGGAGACAGCCTATTTTCCCTCCATTTTTAAAAAGGAGACAAATTACACCTAACTATATATAAGTTTGAGAAAACAGAAATATGTGAAGCACTTTCACACCTTCAGAAAAGAAAAGCTATGTCCTAGGGAGGAAATAAAAACAGCAGATGAAATTGAGTGGTAGGTATAAGAAAGGACACATCCCTACACAGTTATTTTCTATGAATGGTCTCAGACAATATTCAAAACATGGTTAGTGAAAAATCAAAATGCTTTCCTCAGCCCAGGTCATTTCCCCCTGCTTCATCACAACCAACATTTTTGCAGCCACAACCAAATAGGCCTTTTAACTTTTGATGCACAGAGCAGAACAAGACAAGCAGACTAAATATAACAGAAACTCATTTTTGTCAGTAAAGCAAGGAACTATGAACAGCAAGACTTCACTAGGACAGACACATCAAGCATATGATGAGGAAATCATCACAATATCGTCACTCAGCAAAGAGATAGGTGCTCTACCAGGCCACGGAAGCAGGATGCCAAGCCCCTGCCAACCCAAACCGAGTAACTTTATACAGTGGCCTTGCAAAGCCCAGGACAAAATCTCACCTCTGAAGTGGGATTCTGAAGTGCAGATGCCACTCTGCAGCCAGGTAATGTACCTGCGCTGACCTGCAGCCAGTTTCTCAGAATAAGATTTCTTCCTTCTTGATTCTCATATGCCAAATAATATGCCCTTTTTTTGCTGTAAAGCTGCCATGTGTTTAAAATATCCTAATTTTTAAATAGGAAGCATGATTTTTGTTTCCATTTCTGTCGTATAATGAAGCCAAATTTTCCTAGAAATATGCTCTTAGTCAACAGAAAAATAAATCATTTTTTATAGAAGCTGCTACAAAATGTGAAAAAAAATCAGTTATCCCTATTACTATGTAATCTTAATTAACTATTTTTTTTAAATTACTTTTTTCCTGCCTTACAGAATGCAGAACTCTACTATTTATCTTGCTGTATCTACATCAGCAGCATCCCCCAAGCAGGTGTTACATTTGGAAGACAACATATTGTAAGCAATTAGAGAATTGTATGTAAATACATAATTTGTCTGAGGAAAAGAAAGCTCTTTGGTGTGACTAAGTATCATTTAAAAATTTTTTGTTAAAAATGGTAAACAACTTCCAAACTGGATGATGCAGGATTGGAAAATGTGCTTCCCTGAACGATCAGCCCAAGAAGCACATTGCGTGTCTCCGTGATCAGCTGGTGAAAGTTCAGATCTGAGTATGTAGTCTCATTTCACAACCATCATTCCCAAGAGACTTTGCTCTTTGAAGAAGTGATGAACTAGAACGTGATTACTTCTCCATTAGCTGCTCCTTAATAAGAGCACGTATCTGTGGCGCACACACAGCTCTTGCAGCTCTTGGGATACTCTCACTGGCTTGGGATGTGATAGGAAGTATCACCAGACAGGGAATGCACAAGCAAAGGTGCACAGACATGTTCTGATTATTGGCTGAAAGTCTACAGAGGTTAAAACTGAGCCCACGCAGAGATTTTTTTCCCAGTATATTTTACCTCGAGTTTCGTCCTCTGATAGGATTAAAAACACCCTCAACTTCACAATACCCAGAATGGGAAGACAGCCATAGCCTTCTAGACAATTGGAAATACGTAATACCCACCCGTGGATTTACATCTTGGCTTATAGACCCAGTGTAAAACTCTGCAGGAAATTTGTGAAGGACCTTGGAAGACTCCTGCACTCCACAGTACCCTGTGAGTGCGTAGGTGGAATTAACTTTATTTTACTACCGGATAAACCACTGTGAAGAATTAAAAAGGAGCGAGGATTCTCTCTGCCTCATTTTGTCCACTGCTTTCTAAATTAAGGTAAATACGCACCCTGATGGATCTTTCCTCTCAAATGAACAGTTTTTAACATGAAGCACAATGAAAAAGAGTGATTTTTTATTCTGATTTCTGCCACTAAGTCTTGTAGCTTCAAAGACTCAGTGGAGATGATTGCCACTTAAATTAGACCCCAGAGGCCCCAGGTGGTTGAAACCACTTCTCAAGGATCCTACACAAATTAAGTAGTAAAAGCAGAATTTCCTTTCTTTTTTTTTTCCATCCCAGTGTCTATTGGGCACATTGGTGTACTCGTAGCAATCTTCTTAATAGCACAACTAGACACTTCCATCAGGGCTGCGGTTCCCCTCTCTCCCAAGTCAGGAATCTGTTACCGTAGTGATTGCTACAGCTAGCACTAGTGACCACAGCACAGCCATAATAAAGCATGACTACAGCACAGCCATAACCACAGCAGCATTAATAAACTGCCTACCCAACCAATGCAGCCTGCTCCACCTAAGAGAAAATTCTCCAAATCAATTGTATTTTTTTTCAGGGCATGTGAGAGACATCCATTTTCCCCGCTGTTTACCTGTCTGAGATACAGATTGCCTCTCTCACAGGACCAGGAAGAGCAGAAGTCCAAGAAGTGGTTTTCCTAGTGGAAAAAATATGAGATATAACATTAGATCCACTTTAAATATGACATTTCAGGATTCAAAGTTAAATACGTGTTTTTTTCCTTACAGTCTATGAGACAGAGTAGAGTAGTTGGGATGGTTGTATCCTACTGCAGCTGAAGTGCCTTTAGTATCTGACCTCATTCATTTGAACTTAGCTTGGGTGTCTGTACTGCACTTAGCAATGCAAATACACCCTGATTTGATTACACAGAAGTTGTTCTGCAAAGCTATTTGCTGACCCCACGAACAACAGGAACCACACTTTCTTGCTAAGGGCAAAAAGAAACACAGGAGTAGTCGTGCTCCCACCTCACAGGGAAATTAAAGGAATGCTGCAGACATGTAGGAGCAAATGGTAAACTTTTGAAAGTCACAGACACTCTCCCTACGAACCATCGCACCAGGCTGGTTTCTGCAGCTAAGCTATGGCAGTGCTTTGAAGAGCATGTAGTGATGTCATATCAGCATTGGTACCTGCCCCAAAAACTGTCACTGGAAACTACGTCATCACACACGTCTGTCAAGAAGTGGGGGAGATGCAAGTCTGAAGAATTGGCAACTCCGCACCTTGGCTGAAAAAGTTACTGTCTCCTTTTGCTTTGGAGCCTTGATTTTGCCTTGCCTTCACAGATTACAGTGTTGCACATGATGAATAGCATGTAGCAAATTAATATTTAAGAATTCAGCACGGAGGGGTAATTAGTCAGCTAGCACAGGCTCACATTATTGATGCTTGGCTCCTTAAGAGGTTTTTTTGGAGTGCCTATAAACTAAATTAAGACATTTAAAGCATTATAGTATTACACATCATTAGTTTTCCTGATCTGCATATTTTAGCAATTGTTTATGTTACGTAGCATGAAGAGCTGTTTCTTGCAAGTTATTTCTGAGCAAATGTTGGACTCGATCATCTGTTTGTAATGCCTGAAAAGGGAAGAAGTATCCTTCACGTTGCCACAACGGGCTGCAGGTGAATGTGAGAAGTACCTCCTACATGTCCTCTATCGATGTACAGGGAAGCATAAATCTTGAAAGCTCTGGTTTTCCTATGACCACAGTGCCCAACTCCACATCCCTCCAACTCTTTAGGAAACATCAGAGAAACTCTGTGGGATCTGTTACATACAACAAAGTACAGGACACGGTCCTTAACTGGGGAACTGTTAGCCTGAGCTTTAGTCAAAGGCTGATTTGTCAAACTGCACCATCTGAGGGGCCCAGAGCTAATCTTTCTAGGACAGGAATGGGAAGAACCTGCTACCTGCAAGGGGACTTCAGCTGATACAGAACACTGTACCCCTCAGCTCCCGGTCTAGCATAAGACATCAGAATTGTTTTTCACTTGACTTTTAGAGACATTGAAGTATGGATAAGGGCTTGAGGATTCCAGGAAGCAAGAATAGAGTCTTGTTAGACTGGAAGTATCTACAGCACATTCAGTAGCCTGTGTCCAACAAGAGGACATGAGAATGAGCACCACAGTTAAACATCATTGCTTCTCTGGCGTACAGAGAATCTTTATAATGGTACCACACACCTTTATAGAAAAATGAACTGTCCTAAGATCCAAATCTAGGTTTTGTCTCCTTTCCTCCACCCTCCCAAAGATCTAAATAGCATCAAAAATAGTCCTAATCCAAGGAGTTTTGTCCTTGTTTTCTTCAGCCAAAACTTTTACAAAAATACATTAGGTACCTCTCCCTTATGACGTAAAGTGAAAAAAACAACCCAGGAGAGTTGTTGGTCATAGAATTGGGAAGAAATTCTACAGAAGGGACCTTCAAGGGCCACCTAATCCAAGGTTCTACTCCCAGCTGGGTTGGGTCTGGAGTTGTATAAGATTGTCAAGGGCTTTGCCCAGTCAAGTTTTGGAAGTGTCCAAACTGGAAATATTGGCCCCTCTCTTTTTATGCTTTTTGCCCTTGTCCCAGTGCTTAAAAGTCCTCACTGTGAAGAGTTTTTTCCTCATATCCAGCTAGAATTTTTCATATTAAAATTTGTAACTGTTGTGTCTTGCTGTTCTGTAGTGCCCTTCTGAGAATAATCAGCTCTGACATGTTTATAACCCTCCTTTATGTATTGGAAAGCTGGAATTCCCTCAACATTCTGCTCTCCAGAGTAAGCAAACCCAGTTCCCCCACCCCCTGCTTACATGTCTTATGCTTCATGTCCAGTTTGAATTATGTGTTACTCAAAACAGATTTGGTGCCCCAGTTAGTAAAGGTGTTTTGAGAATATACTTGATTTGCATGCATGGCTGGTTATGTGTAATGCAACAGATCTGTCAGGAGTTTAAAATCAGAAGGATATAATGAATCCAAAAATATCAGGGGCCAAGGTGAGGAAATAGTGTCACTTAAAGACATTCAGGATATAGAACGTAAACACAGGAGAAATCCATGAAGAACTTGCATTGTACAAGAGATTAGTACCAATCTTTGCAGAAGGCCACTGACACAACGTTTGAATTTCCCTGCACAGACCATTGTTGTGTTGAACCTAAACCACACAGACACTGCTCATAGTTAGTCGAATGAGAGAATTCGGATCCTGAGGCCTTATGTGGAGTAGTCTTGGGTTAGAGCCAGGCAGAGCTGGAATCACATTTGGATTGAAGCCACAGGGCAAGAGGACTGTACAAAAATAATTATACCAACAATATTTTGCACTGTTAAGCAACAAAGGCATGGGCTTGAGTGTATAATGTCTATTCACTTGTAATTGATCCAAATGGGACCTCATTCTTCATGAAAAGGGCTTGGAGAAGGGCCTGACAAATTGTCGGCTTTGTGCTGTACCTACATATGTTCCACAGCATACAGGGGTATAATCTTAAATTAATGCATTTTATAACTCGAGCAAAACTCATCTAGTTCTGTGGTGTAGAACTGAATGGATGCACTTGGCAGGCTTTGTAAGCATTTAAGACCTCTCTTTATAGGCAAAATAACAAGACTCATCAATCCCATATTGTGCTCTTTGCAAAAAAACAAGACAACAAAAATTCTGAAATTGGAAATACCATTTGTGAAGTAACTTTGCGTTAAACAAAAGGCTCTAATTGACCTTGTTAAATCTTTTTTCTGAATAGATGTGCAACCAATAATTCAGTAGAACTCCCTACATCAGCTATTAGTCCTCACTCAGCCTACCAGCTCACCAAGAGCTGGTTTATTCTGTGTCCTGGGGTCCGTGTGTCTGGTTTGTGCTAGAGGGTTTGCTTGAGACAACAGGCTGCACCCCTGGGTAGAGGTGCAGGAGCTGTAGGACAGTGTAACAGAGCCACCTACCAGAGAGCTGCTGCTCTGTCCTCCCTCTCCTCTACCTCCACACCTCTCACCTGCCTGCAGCCTGTGCAAAATTAACTCCTCAACATTCACATCCACCTCTTGTTTGCTGTCCTTCCTTGGGCAGCAAGGTACCGGTAGGTACTAAATCTTTGTTGTTAGTTGCCACCTATCTAGTACGGGAAGAATTAAGAAATCTCTGTGTTCAAGCTGGGCTTACAGAGGAATAAAGTCCGCTGTCTTTGGGGAGCAGGTGGTTTACTTAGGTACACGTCCTGCTGCTGGCCACACTCCAGGTAAGTTTAAGAAGCCAACGCAGGAGAAATTTGTTGTGTTTCAAGACTGTCGCTTGTTTCTACAGGGAAATGGAAAAGTTTATCTTGCTTTTACAATGCACTAAAAACTCTTTTACGATGGTTTGATTCAACAGCGCTGAGAATCATTCCTCCTGCTTTGTTACAAGAACTACTGAGTAATCTCAGCTCCTACTGAGGTGTTTTTTTCCTTACTCTGCTTTTTTTCTGCATTTCCTCTCTTTTTCTTTTTGAAAGCTGTTTGCCTGCCCAGACAAGTGCCTTGTCTGGGTAGCACGTGCTACATTTTCCCCAGCAACTATTTCCCGTAGTAATTTTACAGGAGGTCTTAGATTCAAGGAGTTATGAGCAGCCACCATTTTAAAGATAACCAGAGTTACATTTGCATCTATCTTAATCAAGGTGTTTGGGAAGTGAAACAGCACTCCTAAAATGAAGCTGATTGCTTTTTAGGTCCTCAAAATGACTTGAATAGGCAATAACTGAACAAATACTCTTTAGTCTGCTTTGATAATATTTTAAAATTTATATTGGAGCTTACCATTGCATTGGTGTTGCCATGCAATAAGCCTTCATCCTACGGAGAGGAATAGTTGAAGAGGTCATACGATGCCGCAGCGAATCAGTGTAAACACACAAGTATTAATCTTGCAGAAGGACTTTCTTCTTCAGATAACTGAGGAAAGAGCAAAAATGTAATTTAAACACAGTCAGTTCCACATAGATCATCAAATTTTAA
>NW_010225958.1:0-3823 GCF_000690775.1 Eurypyga helias
GCACACACACCTTATTCTTGGACAACTGCATTGTCCCCAGTGTGAGAACACATTGTTCCCTTTATATACTATAATAAAGAAATCTATTTTGATAGCTCTTGCTCAGACTGGGTTCAGCTCTCACCTGACCCCTTGCAAAGGGATGTCTCCTGAAACTAGAGGAAGTTTATGCCACGAAAAAATACTCCAAGAGGCACAGGTTGTCAGCAAGTCTCTCACTATCATAGAAACATAGAATGGTTTGGGTTGGAAGGGACCCTAAAGATCATCTAGTTCCAAACCCCCTACCATTGGCAGGGACACCCTCCACTAGACCAGGTTGCTCAAAGCCTCATTCAGCCTGGCCTTGAAGACAGTCAGGGATGGGACATTCACAACTTCTCTGGGCAACCTGTTCCAGTGCTTCACCACCCTCTCCATGAAGAAATTGTTCCTGATATCTAATCTAAATCTCCCCACTTACAATTTAAACCTGTTACCCCTTGTCCTATCACTACAGGCCCTTGTAAAAAGTCCTCCCACAGCTTTCTTGTAGGGCCCTTTCAGGTCTTGGAAGACTGCTATAAAGACTCCCTGAAGCTTTCTTTTCTCCAGGCTGAACAAGCCCAATTTTCTCAGCCTCTCTTCGTAGGAGATGTGCTCCAGCCAAGTGATCATCTTTGTGGCCCTCCTCTGGACTTGCTCCAACTGATTGATATCCTTCTGACATTGAGGGCTCCAAGGCTGGACACACTACTCCAGGTGGTGTCTCATGAGAGCAGAGTAGAGGGGGAGAATCACCTCCCTCGACTTGCTGGCCACCCTTCTCTGGATACAGCCCAGGATACGGTTGGCCTTCCGGGCTGCCAGCACACACTGCTGGCTCATATCCAGCTTTTCATCCAGAATTACCCCCAAGTCCTCCTCAGGGCTGCTCTCTGTCCATTCTCCACCCAGCCTGTACTTGTGTTTGGGATTGCCCTGACCCAGGTGCAGGACCTTGCACTTGGCCTTGTTGAACTTCATAAGGTTGGTACAGGCCCACCTCTCCAAGGTCCCTCTGGATAGCTAGTATCCATCACATATAGGATAATCCATTGCTTTGTAAAAGCCAAAACAAAGTGGGATCATCTGCATCTCCCCATGCAAAGCAGAGGTGATTGATTCTATGATATCATTGAGATCTGAAAATACTTTCTTCCCTCAAGAGAGCAAAGGCAAAGAGATAGTACCCATTCCTTAAGTACTTGCTAATAAAACAGCCTTCCCCCCCTACCTCAAGCATTGACTTTGTGGTCTCCTAAGTCCCACCTCCTTGCTTCTTTGATATTCGTGGTTCTTTCAAGAAACTGCTTTAGCTTAAGGTCACAAGGGCTGACTGTTCCCAGCCTTTCAAGCAGGTGTCGCAAAGCGTCCCACCAGCTTATCTCTGTCCAGGGGTAGGGGATGGGAAACAGACTGTAGTCAGTGGTACTGGCCACACTGCAAGAGTTGCTATGTCAGAAGTTTTAGCTGGGAAGCTCCTGGATCAGCCACCAGCATGCAGCAGGCATACTCACAGTGTGGGCAAGTCTTGCTCAGCTACAGGAGAAAAGGGTGTTGGGAGCAGTTTTCTTAATTATTAATTTCAGTGATTTTTTTTTAATCTTGCTTAAAAATCAATTATGTAATCATAGTGCTTTTCAGCATCTTGATACAAACTATCCTAACAGATTATGCATTGGATTTGCAGTATAAACTTCTAGCAATGCTTTTTGGTTTTGTGGAGTTGAACAGTTTTTGAGGGAGGAAAGACAAAGTTTTTCATATTTGTAAGGTGACAAGCTGAACATTTAATTTTTTTCAGTTTCTGATTTTACTCTGAATGGTAAGGCTTGAAGTGTTTTGGAGTTCAGGGCAAAAGTCACTCTCATCATCAGTTTACAATGGAAACACCAATTTGATCTGTAACACCCATGTTGACTGTGCCTCCCTTCCTTCTTGCAGCCTGCCAGAGGATGCTCAGCTCATTGTACCACTGCAGCCTTCCCAGCCCTGACACCTGAAGGCTGATCCAGTGACTGTAGAAAAGTTTGGGTTGGTGGTGCTAGAGCCCTCCTCTGTGTATTGGTACATTCTCCTTTATTTGAGCTGCTACAAACTAATTACCTCCCATTCTCTGCCTAAATTTTCCCACACATCTCAGGTGTTCCTCTAGGAACAGGCTGAAGGAGAAGGAAACCCCAAGCCACTAGTAGCATCGTGGAAAAAAAGCACACAAATCTCTTTATAGATACGTGCTTTTTGTTTAAAAAAACATCTTGTCACTTTTCAGTACAGTTTTTATTTACACAGCACCTTTGCAATCTGTTCTTTATTTTACACTTGTTTAAAAAGATAACTTTGTGGCAAGGGCAGCTACTCTGTAACTTTTACTGCTCCTTTTTTTCTTCTCTGAACATACAGGAGGAAATCAGATTGAGGGAACAACACAGACCACCATTCGTTCAATAGTGCTTTGGTATTATCTATGCTTTATTGCATGCTATTACTGCCTTTTGCAAGCACCAGCCAAAGTTTCTCCTTCCCATGAATGTCAGTTTCTTCAAGGTAGGAGAGGAAGGGGAAGGATTTTGAAGCGGATTATCCTTCTGTATCATAGAATTTTAGGCTTATTCTTAAGATGCTTCTTCCATTAAGAGTGACTCGGCTAGCTTCTTAGATATAACTATCTAGGAAGCTATAAATATATAACTATCATCTTCTGGAGGGCAATTTTTCTCCAGAAAAATTGCAGAGCCTAGATGACCAGAGTCACTATAAACACTGAGGCCAAATGCCTGATGTGCAGTGGTTTGATGATGTCGTTGGTGCTTTTTTGCACACCTGGGAGCCTGGAACATGGCAGGACTACTCTCATGGAAGTCACCAGCATTGAGACTGTAACTTAGGTGTTCATGAGAGTTTAAATTTTTTCATTATTTATTTATTTTGGAGTCTGAAAAAAAGCAAATGCTTTCAAAAATTATTCTACAGACGGAACTTGGACTAGGAGCTTGAGTTCATCTGTGTATCAGTGCCAGCAGAAAGGCTGGGGTCCAGAATATGACAGTGAGCATTCAGGCAAACGGGTTTTACAGAAGAGAGACATGACTCTGCTTTTTACATTGAAATGACTGGACACTAATCAGAGAGTTCACAGTATAAATAGTATGCGTGAGACCTGTGTCTTTGAAAATCTCTTAACCATAACCATTAATCTACATGTTCTTCATATACAGAAGTGTGAATCATTTTACCGAGAATTAGATTCCTTCTCATTTATACCAAATAAATGATTTTGAAACTTTTTTTGGATTAGAGAGTAGAAGCTCTCAACAAATAAAATCTGTATTTTGAATTAAATTTTGGTCCCACTGAGCACAAGAGAAAAGTGAAATTGAATTAGGGATTCAGTTATAAAATCACAAACATTAGAGCCAAGTATCATCACAGCTGTAGGTGAGTGCAAGAAAAATATGAATATCTAAAGGCATTCCTAATAATCATATAGGCTGTTGGAAGTCTGCCTATTTTTTCAAAATACCCCTTTGTTTAAATCAGATGTTCCCTGCACTGCAGCTAGTACTAAAGACCATTAAAAGTTTTGGTATCATCTGTTGTAGTAAAGACTTGTACTTTCTTAAATTTTGCAAATCCTTTCCATTTCCTTCTGACCCACTGCCATGGTTTAGCTACAATGAGCAACTAAGCACCACACAGCTGCTCACTCACCTCCCCCTCTCCTGCAGTGTGATGTGGGAGAGAATTGGAGGAAAAAGATGAGAGAACTTGCGGGCTGCTGAGATAAGAACAGTTTAATAAT
>NW_010225959.1:0-875 GCF_000690775.1 Eurypyga helias
CCTTTCCCGGCTGAATCCAGCACATGCTCCTTATTAGGTAATAACTGGCTTCAGGATGAGAATAAGAAACAAATCTGAGTAAATAAGCATTATTACTTCATCTCTGCTTTGTCTGGGTTAAATAATTTCTTTTTCTTTGAGTAACTGATGTCTCCATCCAAACCCAGAATTTTCAGTTGTAAAATAAAACTATATTGACTTCTTTATTTGAGCATATGGCAGTTATTTTGAATACAAATTAAAAGTGAGGTAACAGGTCAATTTTCAGAAAGATCTAGATGTCAGGAAGGATGATCTATGCATTAGCATGCTTGCATTCTCTGACCAATGTTATAAATTGTTTCAGACGTGAGGTTGGTATTTGTTAGGGCTCATGCTCACCAGGGTACACTTAATGAATTAAGAATTCTTCTTCATATCTATGTAAAATCCAGAATATGTAGACATGTTTGTTTTGCCCAGACAAAACTAATCAGACTCAGTTCTCAGAATCAGTTTTGCTAGTGGTGAGCACAGTGGGAAGCAACACTTTCTTTCTGTACTAAGCGGGTAGAATCATAGAATCATAGAATGGTTTGGGTTGGAAGGGACCTTAAAGATCATCTAGTTCCAGCCCCCCTGCCATGGGCAGGGACACCTTGCACTAGACCAGGTTGCTCAAAGCCTCATACAGCCTGGCTTTGAAGACATTCAGGGATGGGGCATCCACACCTCTGGGCAACCTGTTCCAGTGCCTCCCCACCCACTCCGTGAAGAATTTCTTCCTGATATCTAATCTAAACCTCCCTGTTTTCAATTTAAACCCATTACCCCTTGTCCTGTCACTACAGACCCTTGTCAAAAGACAACATCCCAGCATCCTTCTAGGCCCCCTT